>NC_056734.1:132695841-132885841 GCF_019279795.1 Protopterus annectens
GACCTTATAAATCTTTGATATTAGAGTGAAACCCTTTGTTATCTCCATCTGGCATCTTTTTACTTTAGCAGTTAGCGCTGCCCTTTTAATTGGCTGTTGGATTTTTGTATTCGCACAGTGTTTAAACAGTTGTGTAGCCCCTCATTTAGCGGTGTACATTTATCCAAATTCATATGTAATACCGCTCGTGATTTCCTGAACCTGACTGTGGGATAGCTGCTGCACCACCTCATTCGCTGAAGAGTTAGGGTTTCACCGAGAGTGTATGTTAAAAGGTCCTCCGTTAAATCCTTTGGTAACCCATTGCAAATATTAAGGAAAATGAATCCGTACTATTTTAGGGCTTCATCATGATAAATGATGGTACCATGGTAAAATCTGTATTTCTGCCTCCTGCTTGCAAAGTCCACCACATAATTAACATCATTCATTTTCCTTACAACAGTGAAAAGTACTTCCCATGCTGTTTGAAGCTTATTTTGCTGAACAGGAATGAGCATTATTACCTTTTGTCTGACAGTATATTCTCATGTGCTCACTGTCCTGTGATAACAAGCCTTTTGCTGTTGTTGTGCTTTATCTAGGTAGTCTTGTACCAATCCCAGGAAGTGCTTAAGCTTACTCCTAAAATTCAGTGCATACTCCAAAAAGACTCCTTAAGGGAATCACCTTCATCCTCCCACTCATCACAAATTAAGTCTGGAGCCCACCCTCCAACCTATGACCATAAAGAAGCTCAACTGGCAAAATACAAGGTAGTGCATAGGATACCTCCTTTATGCAGAAAGAAGATGAGACAAGCAATATCTTTCCTCCACTTAGACTGGTCTGTGATTGCTGTCAGCGTTGTCTTAAGAGTAAAGTTAAACTTCCCACCAAACCATTTGCCTCTGGATAATAGAGGGTAGTTTTCCACTGCTTTTCTCCACAGTTCTTCCACAAATAAATCAGTGGGCTTCACATGAAGTTTACCTTTCTGTCCATCAGTATTTCCCAGAGAAAGTTTCTAAAAGAGCAAAGCCACTGCCATGGGGTATATAGTAGCATAATTCACTACTGCCAAGATATACCTGCAGTGCTTTGGGTATGATGACATCTCACAATAACCATAACTGCTTTGAAATGTTCTTTAATAACAGGCAAAGACATCAAGCAGCCTAATCTTTGTCTCCTAACCTGCCACCTTTTGGAACCACTCACATGCCTTACATTACCATGTCACATATTTTACAGTACTAAGACCAATAAAAACATCCACAAACCTCTTTTTTGTATGTTTTATGCTTAGGTGGCCAGAAAAGGAATACCATGGCTGATGGTGAGTCTTTGAAACTATCAACTACTACATAATTTCTCTCTCAAGACCCCATCCAGGAGTTTATTTTCTGTACAATAATGCCTTTTCTTGGTATACAAACTCCTTCTGCCCTTAAAAGTCAAAATCCTCCTTGGCTACCACCTTCTAGTTTTGCAAGGTGGAACCCAAGAGCCGTGCCTGTTGAAACTGTATGTGTAGCATCTTTTGAAATCTGCAGCTCAGAGTTATGCTGTTCCAAACTATCCCTTTCCATGAAGTAGCCCCATTTGGAAGTAGTCCATTAATGTTTTACACCCATGACATTCATTCTGTCTGTTATCACCCACATTTTCTCTTGAAATTGAAACATCGCAAGCAACTATTGGATGTTAGCAGTGGCTGAGTTCCTTCTGATGCTTTTCCTATGTGTTTGCCTCCATCGCTGGTTGCTTGTAACTGAGTGTACATAAGGTACTATCAAGATATCTGTTGGGTTAACAGCAGAGACTTCCACCTGTTTGTCTCTTTGCCCCTTCTCCTTTGCAGCCAACAGGAAACCTGGCTAATGCCACCTGAAAGATGTTCCTTCCACAGCTGTAACTGGATTGGACTACGCAGTTAAGAACTATTCAAGTCTAACATCTTCAGACTTAATAATAGTTATGTCTAATGCAGTATCCCCTCTTACAACAGTTTCTTTACCTACACCAGTATATGCTATAGGCCCTTGTGAAATTCTGCAGGAACTACAGATTTCAGAAACCCACTATTACAGTGGTACTACCTTTACTAGCTCCTTCATGTGGCTTTTGTTCCTCTACCTGTCTTTGCAGACATTTATTTATTTATTTATATTTGTTGACCGGGAGTGTCTGACTGGACGTAGGTCCATTTTCAGCAGAGGCCCGGGGAGAAAAGCTCCACAGTTAAAATAAACAGACAGTAGTTACATTGGATTACATAGCGATTAACAATTTACATAGCAATTACTTACAACATATTTACAGATGAAGAACATAGTACATCAGTAGACAACTAGAATCTTTATCTGTGAAGTACATAACAGACATTAACAAATATTACAATAAGAAGTTCCTGCTGTATAATAAGTACTAGGCTTATGAGCATCTGAGCTTGCTATAATCAAGGTAGTTAGTGGAGTGGAAAAAAAGGTAGTGGTTGGATGGGGTGGGTGATATTAGAGTAGGAGTTGCAAGGGCATAGCCAGCATGTTTTTAGGTGCGCTTTTAGTAAAGTTTTGAAGTGAGTGCATGATGGTATGGAGGTAATTGTGGGTGGGAGGGAGTTCCATAATTTGGCTATGGTGCAAGAGAATAGTGCTTCACCAGCAGAGTTATTGGCTTTAGTGATCTGCAAGTGATTTTTGTTGCTGGATCTTAGTGATCTGGTGGTGCGATAGGGTTGGAGTAGATTCTGGAGGGATGGGACATTTAGTGGATGGTTTACTAGTTTGTGGGCGAGTGAGAGTTGATACCATTGAAGGAAGTGAGGGAGTTCAAGCCAGCCCAGTTCAGCAAGTGACTACGGTAGGATGCCCCTGTGGCGAATTTGGCGATTTTGTTGTAGCAAGTCTCTAGCTTGTTTAGATTGCATTGCCTTAGGTTGGTATATATTGGAGAGGCATAAAGTAGGGTGGAGATAAGGTGGGAATTTGCTATTGAAATCTTTGCTGCTTTGCTGAGAAGTTGCTTATTTCTGTATAACACTCCTAGTTTTTTGTGGTTTTTTATGGTCATCGATATGTGAATGTCAAATTTTAGTTTATTGTCTATTTCCACTCCTAGTAATTTGGTGTGTTCAGTTGGGTATATAGTGGTGTTGTCTTTTGCTGTGATGTTAAAGTGAGAGTTGTTTTGAGTATGTTTGGTGGGTTGGAAGAAGAGTAGTTTAGTTTTGTTTGGGTTGAGTATTAATTGGGCATCGGATAACCAAGTTTCAACAGAGGAAAAGGCTTCCTGTGTGACTTTTTGCAGTTTGGGTAGGGACTGGGCTGAGCAGATGATGGTTGAGTCATCTGCGTATTGTATGAGTGTGCCATGTTTGGTGGCAGAGGCTAGATTATTGGTGAAAACAGAGAAGAGTAGGGGTCCAAGGATGGATCCTTGGGGAACCCCTATGGAGACAGGTAGTTGGGGAGATATGTCATTCTGCCATACAATGGATTGTTGGCGGTCAGACAGGTAACTCTGAAACCAGTTGGTGACTGATTGCGAGAAGGATAGGTTATTGAGGACAGAGATATGTTGTTTGTGTGGGACCATGTCAAATGCTTTAGATAGGTCTAGTAAAGTAGCCGAGGAGAGATAGCCATTGTTAAAGGTAGACATTTGGACTATACAGATGACGTGGTTACACTGAAAATGTCACACCCTTGAAAGTTTGTGTGTACTGGGACCAGTCACTTCTCCCTTTGCTTGTGGATCTTGATGTGTTGGTTTAGAATGTCTCATGGGTTTCCTTATACCCATATGCTTTATTAAGTAATATACCATTGTGACTTTGTGCCCTAATCACTAAAAGAGAGGTTTTTACCCATTTTCAACAATCTCTTCAGTTGAGGCACATTTTTGGTCTATAAATACCAGATCATTATATCCTCGGGCAAAGTACAGAGTGCTTCTTCTGTAATCAGATGATCTTTTGCAAAAGTGGTAAATTGACATCCACTCACCCACCTAAGAAAGTAAATGTTTATTTTTGCAATAAAATGACTGACATTGCCTTCTGTTGTTTCTTATTTTGAGTGTTCTCTAAACTTTTTTCTGCAAGTTTCAGAAGAAAACAAAGGGTGAATTTCATTGCAGAATTCATTGCCAGAAAATAAAAGTATACACTTTACTTTACTTTACTATAGTCAATACATTCAGAGTCTGACATGTTCCTAATTAGTATGAACAGATTTGTCCATGAGCAGAGAAGTTAAAAAAAAACACTGGTTGTCCTTAGTCTCCTTAGTCAGTTTGGTTCTTACTGCACACTCATTCAAAATCCCAAATAAAGTTATCAAAATCATTCCCTTATTTAAGAACTGGCCTTTCCCGCAAGGACTGAGTTTTTACAGCTACTACTCACATGACTTCGATAAGGGCCATGAGTTCCCTCTCATACTGTAACAGTTTAGTGCTGCTACTTCCTTTTCTCCACTTCTCACTCATTTTCTTTTAATGGTGTTAGGCTGTCTCATCCCTGCATCCCCCACCCCAGCTGCTTCAGGCTTTTCATTTCCAGTTCTAGCTCTAGTCTCTTCAGTTCTAGCTGCATTTGAATTCCATCCATTAGTTGCATGTTGCTCAACTACAGTCTCCACCAGGATGCTTCAGTATTCAGCAGACTGAACTTCTATTGAATACAAATGATTATGTAAAAGCCATTTTGATTTGCAGTCTTCAACCAGTTGTTTCTTTGATGTCTCAGAATATTCCTCAAAGCATATTTTGCCAGCGTTCTAACCACTATGGCTAACAAATTAAATAACTGCTGTGCAATGTATATTGCTATATAGTTTGCTTTGTGGCTACAAAGGTATATACACCGTTTGGTGATAAAACTATTTTGAATGCTACAGAAATCCAGTTTACAATACAGCCACACCACTGCAAACCACATATATGAAGGACAGGGGTTTAGGCCTTAAATCCTGCATCACTGTCACCAGATATTGTGGCAGAAGGACGGGGTTTGAATTCTGGTGATGAGACCAAATATATTATGGATAGGGCTATGGGCCTTAATTCTCATGCTGCTATTAGTACATAATGTGGTGGATGGTTGGGGTTTGAATCCTGTTGCTGCCACAAAATAATGGGAGATGTAAGGGTTATGGAGCTTAAATCTGCAGCACTATCACCCTGCATCACTATCACATATTATGCATGCAAGGGGTGATTAACCTTAAGGCCTTATAGCAAATGAGCACCACTGCTTTGGGTTATGAGTGACATCTGTCACTCACAAATAAGCTTTTCACCACCACTTGTAGAACAGGATTATAATCAATGACTCCTTAGGATTCACTGCAGTCTGAGTTTGGCATCATTTAGTGCACTGTCACCAGCAGTAACTGAGAAATAACAGAGCTATTTTCTCATACACTCAATGTTACAATGTTTCCCAAGAGGGGCTACTCATACCTTTCCAGTGATAGTGCCCCTTTCCTGTATTCACAATATATGCTGCCACTAATCAGATTATTAAATAAGACAAACAGCTGGTCCCAGAGCCATGGACTAAAAATAAATGCCAAGAAATGCATCATAGTATCCTTTGGGAAGTCATTCACCCCTGTTAACTACCATAATGACAACAGACCCCTAAGTGTGGACACAGTAGTCAGGGACTTGGGGACACCCATAGACAGTAATCTAGCCTTTGACCATCACATGTCTACAGTAGTGAGGAAATAATTCTATGTTGCACAACTTATAAACAAAGGTATGGCATCTATGCCCAAGGAAGTAATTGTTCCACTGTATTCGGCATTCATCAGACCTATCATTGAGTACAATTTCCCCCTTTGGTATGTACCTAACCAGGCATATCCAACAGAGATTCCCCACTAAAAGAATACAAGGTGTAAGCAACATGTCTTATGCAGACTGCCTCAAGGCCCTATCCCTGTATTCTGTCTCCCACAGGCTCTTGAGGGGAGATATATGCCTGGCATGCAAGGCGTTGTTAGACACCACTTTGACAAACCTCCTGCATATCCGCAAAATAAACAGCATCAGAATTACCAGTTCTAAAGACTTAACCCTTGCCTGTGATATAAATAGGACCTGCTGGAGAGACAGGTATTTATCCCAGAGACTACCCCTTCTCTGGAACAGGCTCCCCATCCATGTGAAGCAGAGTTCCTCCCTAATAAAATTAAAGTGCAACTTGCACAATTGGATGGGGAACAGGAAATTCATCCATGATTTTGCACCTATGTCTTTAATAGAGACAGGCATCCTGTAAATGGTTCATCTCCCAGACCCCTGCTTGTAAATGTATCACCTTCCAAGCCCCTGCATGCACTTATCAAGGGCACCAGAACTTGTCAGAGATTTTGGATGCATGGCTAGACTTAAAAAGGCACTTGTGATCGTTAGCCTGGTAAACACCGATGAACCTCTTAATCTGATAACAAGATCTTTGTTACTGAACGTGCTTCATTTTTTGTAAGGTGTTGCTGAAGCCTCTCTAAGGCCTTACTATTAAATTTCAACCTAGTGTACCAAAAGGGATATCCAACTTCTAGCTTTGTCTGTATAAGATTAATAAACAGATGAAACAATACCTCCTGCTTTCTAGATTTAATAAAATTATTAATATAAGTGAGCATCATGGAACTCTAATTTTATATTTTTGGAACATGGCTAGTAAAAGTCAATGTTATTCATCACAACATCTATGCTATAGTTGCTCCATATTTAAATTCACCGAAGGTCAGAAATTTGATCTTAGTTATATTTGTAGCCATCAAATTAGGTTTGGTGCAGCTTTGAAGTATGAGTAATGTGTCCTGTCACTAGTTTACACCATTCAGGTTTATAACAAATTTACCAGTCTTTATATCAACTGCATAAACATTATAGAATATATTTAAATCAAAGTTGAGATCACATAAATATACATTAAATAAATATAATCCAAGGAGGGATCTTTATGGGATGCCTTCAAGGGATTCTGTAGTTTTCAGATCTATAGCCTACAACGTCAACAGCACACATTCAGCTGGATAACCAATTAGGAATCCACGTTAGCAACTGGATGACCAGTCCTAAATTTTTAAAAGTAAGTTACAGCTGATTGTGTCAAATGTGTGCGAAAAAATTAATTTGCATTCAATTATATTCCATGCTGTTGTTATAAAAGGCAAAATTGTATATAACAATGGGACATACTGGAAAATGTTGATTGCACCTAACTCTTTTAGTTCAGAATGGGTCTACTTCAGATCACTGAAATCCCATTTCACTGAAATTCATTTCACTGAGACCAAATCACCTAATTTTCAAAATATTGAAAATTCATTTCACTGAATTTAATTTTACTGAATTGTAAGCTATAGACTTCCCAGCAGTAGTGGCAGCGTGTAGAGTACTGTGAGGCAAATAAAAGGTATATGCCATTTTCTCTACTGTAGTGCGATCCTGGAGTTAGTATATATATAGTTAGGGGGTGTGGGGGGTCACAACCCCCCAGGTTGGGAGGTGTGGGGGGCATAGCCCCCCATTTAATTTGGTTTTATATTGTCTGGTTTCTGTTAAGAGGATAAGTAAGTAGTTTTTAAGTTGTGGAAAGAGGTAGTCATTAGTTTTGTGTTTGTCTACGGTTTCCCATTTTGTCTTTTGAAATTTAGCACTGTAAGCTGTCAGCGAAATGAGATTCTGAAATGAGTTGTCAGTGTTGTGAAATTTAAGTGATTTGGTCTCAGTGAAATGAAAGTCAGTGAAATGGGATTTCAGTGATCTGAAGTAGACCCTTCAGAATATATCATGTCTAATAGTTGTCTCACTATAACTTTACCAGTAGAAGATAGGAGACTTAGATCTCTGTGATTAGTCATAGATAATGGACCACCATTGTTCATAGATAATCTTTTTTTTTTCATTCAGCTGGAACTCCCCACTTATTATAATTGGTTTCAAAGAAGTATAAAAAGGAGTCTGCTATACAATCCAGTAAGGTCTTAAGATCATAAACAGTGATTTGATCATGTTCTGCAGCCTTATTTATTTTCAAACATTGTATCACTGCCTTTAAACTACTGTTCATGAAAATATTCTCAGCTTGCAGCACAGATGGTCAGGTGGCATAATGGGGTCACAGTCCACACAGTAAATTTCTTTTAGGTTTTCACAATGCGAGACAGTCAGCCAACTCCAGTGTATAAAATATTTAAGCGGGATGTTATTATTTGACTAGACAGTGTTAATGACCCCAAAAGGGCTCTGCAATCACATCACTAATCAAATCACCAATCTTACTCAGGTCATCCAGACTGCAGTGACAACTTCATCCCTGTACACCACTGTAGACACTCCCAAATGTTTATAGGCTAAGTCCTTCTCTATCTTTTCCTGAATTCTCCTATCTCCAGAAGTTATCATAGCTAGTCTTGTAGCTTGCCTTTTCAGTAACAATCGAAAATCTTATACATTCTCTTTTTCATGTTGATGAGATGTTTAGTATTGCCAGTTAAAGCAAGGTTTGACCCATTAAAGCATTTCCTTCTAACATCTTTTTTGTTTACATAATAATAATTTCATTTTAAAAATAGGCCACGTAGCTGGTCTTTCCTGTCCTAATTACTGAACAGACTTTTAGCCATATCATATTTTGTTTGAAATAACAGGATTTGTGCTGACTCTTTTGTTTCCCTTTATGACTGCTGGTGGAAGCCAATGCTGAAAGAGTAAAGCCAGTTCTTTGAAAGGCTGGGAAATCTGAATAGGTGTGGTCACTCTATGGATGCAGGGGGTAGTACACATGTTCAAGCCACTCCTCATTGCCCACCCAATCTAAGAAGCAGTTATTTTGATACTCTGGGGGAAGGCAGTACAGCTAGAAAAAAATCTAGACCCCTTCAGGACAATGGCACTACCAGGTAGCTTAACTCATACATATATGGGTGAGAGAAGAAATGAACCATGAAGCTGAACCTTCACTTTGGGGGAATAAATGGGTCAATTAAGCATGCCAGTGGAGACCTGGTGGTCAGAAGGTGCACTAGACCAAGAAAAAAAATGATGCTCCTGTCTTGAGTGGCTACTTAATTATTTCAGTTAATAATTTGTCTCATAGATTGGAGTTTTTCTCCATGAATGAGTGCCTGAATTTGCATGATGCAAGTATGCCCATGAATAAATGTATGCTGAAACCATTTGTATGAAGGAATTTGTGCTACTGCGTTTTATTTTACAAAACAGAATGCTCAGCTGATTACTTGGCTGCCTGCAGCAACATGGAACACTCACTGATTTCACCATTGTTACTGTTATTAAAGGATCACCATGTCTCTTGTTCAGTGGTTTGGTCTCGCTGAGAAAAAGTCATAGTCATAGTAATAATACAGTAATAACAGCAAATGTGATGCATCATATTTTCCACGCTGCTGCTGATTTTTTTTTTATTCACAGGTTTTTTGTTCATTTAGTAATAGCAGTACTTGCATATACATACCATTTCTAACCAGCTTGGTTGTCTCTGAAGTAGCAATGTTGCAAGTCTTCTGGATATCAGCTATGCAAAGTTTGTTGTAGCTGTATCTCATGCTAGAAGGGCTGTAATAAACTTTGTCATGGTCATACTCAGAGGTTCATAGGTTCATATGTTATATACTAGGCTATTGACACTGTCTGACTATGCAGTCCAAACCAATTGTGTCCCTATGTATCATAGGCATTTATTAAAAAGGGGCATGTCAGTTAGGGGTTATGGGGGGTATGTTAATTTGGGCATTACTGTCTGCCTCTGTCTTTCAGAGACCTGCAGGACAGATCCAGGGTGAATTTCTGATTTCCCATCTATTGATCAAGGTTACACTTAAACAGGGTTAAGGATAGACTCTGCTTCGCATAGATGGGGAGCCTGTTCCAGAGCATGGGATGCTTTGAGACACACATCTGTCTCTCCAACATGTCTTATTTATGTCACAAGCAAAATTTAAATCCTTGGCTCTACTGTTTCTGATGCTGTTCATTTTGTGGATGTGCAAAAGGTCCATCAGAGCTGGATCTGAGGATGACTTGTATGCCAGATATAGACTACCTCTCAGTAACTTGTAGGATACTAAGTATAGAGATAGGGCTTTAAGGAGCTCCATATAGGACAAAGTGTTTATACCCTGGATTATCCTGGTAAGGAACCTTTGTGGACATTCCAACTGTTGCATATGTCTGGTCAGGTACATGCCGAAGGGGACATTATACTCGATGATGGGTCTGATAAGGGCCAAATAAAGTTGCATTGTGATTTTCTTGGACATGGATGCCATGCACTTACTTATAAGTTGGGCAGCATAGAATGATTTTCTTACTACCTTATCCACATGTTGGTCAAAAAAGGCCAGATTACTGTCTACATATGTTCCCAGATAACTGACTACCGGGTCAACTCTTAGGGTTTGTCTTATCAATGGAGTAATTAGCCTGGGTGGCAGTTTTCCCAAAAGACACTGTAATACATTTCTTTGGCATTCAGTCTTAATCCATGAGTTAGCACTATCATTTGTCTGTGTTAGACCCTCTTGTAAGATGTTTGCATCATTATAGCTTCCAGTTTGCAGTTATCTGTGAACTTGGTCAGCCAATGGTCCTTGACATTCACTTAGACGTTAAATAGTAGCAATCACAGCACAGAGCCCTGAGGTACCTCACTGATGACCAGTCTCACCAATCCTGATTTCATGGGTCCTGTCTATGAGTCGGTTAGCAATCAAGTGAGTTATATATGAGTTTATGCTTAGTTCAGAGAATTTGTCAACCATACCCGAGAGGGATATTATATTGAATGTCTTAGCCTGGTCCAGGTAGGCAGTATGCACCATTTTCCCCTCATCCATTTTATTTATTTATTTATTTGCTTATTTGCAATTTGTTAACTGGGAAAGTCCACTGGGCTATTCAGAGCCCATTTTTAGTGGGGGCTGGGGACAAAAGCTCCTCAGTACAATAATAAAAGTAGAATTTTATACATAGGTAGTATACAACTGACAAATAATTGGCTTACAATGTCAAAACACAGTTAGCTATCCAGTGATAAGACAAATAACAACGGCAGTTACTACACTGTTGAGATAATTAGAGCATAGAGGAAATTATTGGAAAACATGGCATAAAAGTAGAAAAAAGAAATCATTAAATGGAGGCTTACTGCAAGTACAGTTACAGTTGGAAGATAGGTAAAGCAGAGAAGTTTTGAAGCAGGTAGGATTCTGGGTTGCTCTAATGGCTAAAGGTAGAGCATTCCAATTTTTGGCTAAAGAATAGGAGTACAGAAGCTGGCTGGTAGGAAGATTTGGGTTTGTAAACTTGCAGAAGTTGCTGATTTTCTGATCTAAGGGGCCTCTTTGGGAGGTAGTAAGTGAATATTGAGCTAAGGGCAGGACAGTCAGAAGGTTTAAAGATCAGTTTGTGAGCTGTAGTCAGTTGCAGATAGGTGAGGTAGTTAGGAAGTTCCAGCCATTTTAGAAAGTGAAGAGCAGAACAGTGATGGGTGAAGTTTTTGGAATTTGTTGTGAATTTGGCAATTTTATTTTAACAAGTCTCAAGCTTGGCCTTTAGTGTAGTTTGAAGGTTTATAAGAAGCAGGGCACTGTACATGAGGGAAGAGAGTAGGTAAGTGATGGCAAGGGTCTGTTTAGTGGAGGGGCTGAGGAAGTGGTTGTGCCTATAGAGAATTCTGAGCTTCTGATGAGTTTTTCAGATGTTGTATTGTAAGTGAATATCAAATTTCCTCTGTGACCTTCTCACAGAAGTCCTTCAGGTTTAGTAGGCATTACCTTCCCTTGACAAAGCCAAACTGGGATGGGTCCAGTGTCTGAAGGTTGCCTATGTCTTTGCTGATCGTGTCCATAATAATTAATTCCATGGCTTTGCTTATTAGACTTGTCAGATTAATAGGGCTGTAGTTTCCAGGATCAGTTGATGGCAGGGACGGCTCATGGCATCGGACTGCCGGACTGCAGCCCCCTCAGCAAAAAAATAAAAAAGTACTTTTTAGTTTAATTATTGTTTTTTTTTACTGTCTCAGACAGTTCAGTTGACTTAGTTACTCGTCTTTTAAGTTCCTGCCTCGGCGAGTACGCACATGCACACTTTGACCACTTCGGGTTGCGGCGGTTTTAAATAAAGACGTTTTTTTTTTCTCTTTGTTTCCGCTGCAGCCCGGAGAGCAAATTAAGGCATCAGTGTGATGCCCAGCAGTCTATGCGGTTTGGAACCGCATAGAATTGGTAGGGGTTCGGACTGCCATGTCCGCAGGCACGTACATGACATGCTTGGGCTAAATGGCTGCTGATTGGTTGTCGCTCTCTTCCCAGGCTTTATGTGCTGGGAAAAGAGCGAGAAGCAAACAGTTGCAGCCAGTTTCGTTTGTGGACTGACTCGTGAGTCAAGTGAATTCTTGATCTTGATTTCTATTTTTTGGCGGCCTATATTTCGTTAGCTAATAGCTGTGCTGGGTGTTAGCAACTGAAGAAGAAGTAGTAGAAGAGTACAGAGAGTTTTCTTCTTGGTGGTGGTATGTATAGTCATTAAATGATGACAGGTGTATGGGTTTCAGACATTGTATCCTTCATATAATGCTTACTAATCCAAAGCCTTTTTATTCTAGTAACTTTCTAAGCATATAAGAGAAGCATTTAAGATCTGTTCTTAATTTTGGGGCTAAGAAGTTGACAGAGCAGAGGGAGTTGCAGTGAATTCCACCATATGGTTGTCACAGGCGGTATGCTGCTTTTTGTTCCACAGCATAGGAGTCTTTGGGTGATGAATCTAGGATTGGTTTTTTGTTTGAGGTTTCTGGGTTTCATCATTGGCCCTTGTAGGGCCTCTCACCTCTGGCACTAAGCGGCGACTGAATGAAACTGGCGACTGTTCTTTCAGTCGGGCATTCAGGACAGATTTTTGAGACCCTTTATCCTTTTGGTGAGAACTTTGTGTCCTCTCCAGCTGCTGCAAGTGTCGGGTCAGATACATTCCGAATGGGGCATTGTACTCATCACATTGTCCATGGAAATTGATGAGTAAGGAGACTATGACCCTGTTCCTTGATCTATGATCAGTCTTGATCAAGATGGTGGGCAATGTATGGAGGACTTCCTAACTACTTCCTAGCTACATGGGTGTCGAATGACAGACTACTATCACCTGGGTCCCCCCAGGTCCCTGATAACTTCTTCTGTGCAGTGGATTGCCACCTATTTGGTAGCTAGGGCTCTGGCACCAGTTATCTGTTTCTGTGAGACCCTTCTGAAGGATATCTGTGTCAGATGTGTTTTAATGGTATATGTGAGACTGGGTCTATAGTGTGTGTGGTAACCTTCTCCTCCTGACTGGTCTTGCCAGTCCTATGTTGACAAGTGTCAAGTAGAGATGATCTTTTGAGAGATACTTATGCTATAGTAGAGATAGATTTGTAGTATTTGATGAGAGTAGTAGTGGGAAAGAATGTTTGAAGTGAATTTTAGGTAGCTTTGATAGTTTAAACTTTAGAAACCTTTATGCCTTAGGTAGCGCTAAAGTGGGGTGGCAGCAGCTAAATCGCGCTACGTCTAAATCGCTGTTTATACTTTTAGGGAAGGGGGAAAAAAAAGCTAGAAACTGGCCCAAAACCTACAGTAAACTACTAGTTACTGGCTGAAACCTCACAAAACTGGACAACTAACTCCAAAAACTGGATCAACAACTAAACTAGTAACAAAGACTAGTAAATTTTCTTTTTTTTTTTTTTTTTTTTTTTTTTCACAAACAGGCAGAAACAGGTACAATAAACACTTTTCTTATTGCTACTACACATTAACACATAGAACACAGAAGAATTTGCTACAAATACAAACAATGGTAACAAACAAGGTTCAAATTACAATAAGTTAAATGCAGTAAAAACAGCTTCAATGTAACAGAAAGGCAGGCGAAATACAGTTGCTTATATCAGACTTTTGAGCTACAGAGTTCATGTTCTTCAGAAAAATGGCTTCTAATGTAAAACTTGTTGTTCTGATAACTAACTACATAACAGAGGAAGAATATTTCAAATTTGTCACAGATGATGGATCTTTGCCCCCTTAATTGTTGTCTTTTTTTCCCTGGTTGCTGTGCTAAGTGGTTGAGAGCTGTGGCTGCAGTTCTTTTTTTGGTGAGTCGTGTGTTAGGGGCAAAATACAGTGATTAACCTGCACCATCTACATTGCTATGGATTCTTGCTTTTAATCACTTTTGGTAAATACAAGCAATCACTAGAAGTGGTTATCTGTTTGGGAAAACAGTCAGTGGATGAAAGCAAAGGACTGCTAGAATGATGCAGTGATTATTGTTGCAGCTTGGTTGGGGGTACATTTGTGGTGACTTCTTTTTTTTTTTTTTTTCATTTTTTTCTGGAAGAAATCTAGAAGAGCTGTGGGCAGTGGTAACGGTACACATTTCCCACAGCATCATACACTTATATATATATATTTTTTTAATTTTTACAGACGTCATCATGGGGTGTGATGTGCCCTATGCTGCAAATGAAGAAGACTACTGTGGCTCTTATTTATGCCCAGTAGTGGCATGTCAGGTGGATTACTTTGGCTATTTCACTACTTTTGGGAACCACACAAGAGATGATTGTCACTTCTCATTGGTGACTGATATGGTTTGTTGTGGGGACAGTATTTGTCAAAGGGAAATACAGCTATTATGTTTCTGCCAGTCAGATATAATGGATCACAGCAGAACGTTGAGATACATTTCTGGCCCATTATTTTATCTAAGGTGCACAGTATTACAACTGGTTGTAAAGGTGTGTGTGTGTAAAATGCCCCAGTTACTATATACTGGTGGCTAGAGATAACAAATGGTGGTGGGTAGAGATACTCAGGCTTGAACTCTGTACCTTGTACGCAGGTGTTAAGGACCTGAATTCCCTACCCACCACCATTTGTAAAACAATTGCAGATTTTTGCCTCATATTTGATCTGATCTGTTCCTCATAATATCTGTGGTTTCTAAATATTGCAATGCTTGATATTTGATGGTGCAGTGGTAGCATTGTTGCTTTACAGCTGCAGGTTCTTGGGTTGTTTGATTCTTGGCTGAGGTGCCTTCTGTGTGGGGTCTGCATCTTCTCCCTGTGTTTGTGTGGGTTTGCTGTTGTGTCCTCCCATGTTATAAAGACATGTCTGCATTATTTCTTCCTGGGCCTCTGCTGAAAATTGTTTTTTTGTTCCAAGTCAGATTGTCCTGATTAATAAATGTTAAATAAAATTGACAGGCATTTGAATTTCAGACTTCAGGTTTCTGAATGTTCAACTCCTTGCATATTTGATGGTGCAGTGGTAGCATTGTTGCCTCACAGCTGTAAGTTTTCTGGTTTGATTCTTGGCTGGGGTGCCTTCTGTATGGAGTCTGCATCTCATCCCTGTGTTTGTGTGGATTTGCTCTGGTATCCTGCCATTTTACAAAGACATGTGTCTGCAGTATTTCTCCCTGGGCCTCTGCTGAAAATTGTTTTTGTTCCGTCAGAAGTAAAATTGACAGGCATTTGAATTTCAGACTTCATATTCTTCAGAAAATACATAGTAACACAACCTTTTATTCTAGCAATTTTCTAGTAACACAACCTTTTATTCTAGCAATTTTCTAAGTTTATAAGATGAATATTTGAAATTTGTCCTTATTTTTGGGACTGTATTACCCCATTATTGGCTTTGTCCAGGTTTTTTGTGCTAAGGTTGACAACTATGGCAAGAACTGAATTCAGTGAATATGTCTGAGGGCTGTATTTCCTCATTACTGGGTTTGTCCAGGCGTGTTTTGCTAAGAGGTTGACAGCTATGGTGAGAACTGAATTCATTAAATGATAGCCATTTAAGTTTCGGTCTTCCTCTCTTTCACAAAGCAGCTGATTTGGCGTGGTGGTATGTTGCTCTGACTCTTTTGCACAGGGGCCTTTGCAGTAAAATGTATGGTGGTAGCACAGCATTTTATTCTAGCAACTTTCCAATATTATACAAGCAATGTTTAATGTGTCCCTGGTTTTTGGCCTTTTGACCCCCCCCCCAATAAATTTGGCTTTTTCCAGATTTCTTGTGCTGCGAAGTTGAGTTGCAGTTGAGTATTGAGTAGATTTTACAAGGAGCTGAGAGCTGCAGGGAAAGAGAAGTTTAGTGTTGCTTATGCTAAGTCAGCTTGCATTGTTAATAGTACAACAGGTTGTGTACTTGCTTTTGATGCAGAAGGTTGTTGGTTCTACTCCCACAAGGGGTGAATGCTGCCGTAGTGAAAAAGTTAAGATGCTAACTATGAGCCTGTTATCAGTTTGCCATCCATTTCCTATTGCAATATTACTAGCTTATAATTTTTAATGTAATATAGGCAATTTATTCCTCGGGCGTCAGACACTTTATTTTTCAATGAAACCATGAAATATAAAGGTGTTTGCTAGCAGCAACCTCTTCATTAGTTACAAATTTATTTAATGTGGAATTATTTAGATGACTTTTTTACTTCAGAGATTGTGCATATTTACTGATAATGGTGGACTGTAGAATTGTGCATATTTACTGATAATGGTGGACTATAGAAGTTTGAGTAGACTTTTATGATGGAAATATTCTGAATTGGGCAGTTTTGTCATTATTGGTGCATGTGTTTTGTTTCATTGTTTACTGGAAAAATGTTCAAAACAATAGGAAGGTGTATCAAAGAGCACATGTATGTTTCATATGCAAGGGGCCTATGATTTGAAAACAGCCTTGAATTAATCTTTATCTGCCACTGGTAAAATGTATTTTCTTTGAATGTGGGTTTCAATGCTGTTTCAATGAATGTGAGTTTCAAGGGCAGAGAAGTTTTAATGCTAAGTTTGTTTAGCAGATGTCTTAGTGTTTGTGCCGTAAAATGCAAAATAAAACTTTCAAATGAAGTCCAAATCATCATAGAAGTAAATCAGTATGCACATTAGTGTTTATGGTAAATGGAGTGAAATAGCCAAGTAATGGATCATTGGAATGGCTGCAGGGGGAGGCTCCATTCGACCATGATTTTGTGAGGGGGAAGGGTGGCAAACTTAGACAGCCCCAGCTGAACTACACCTCCCAACTATCCAGATTTTCAAAGAATGAATAGATTTTTGCTTCTTATTTTTGGTTTGTTCCTCATAAAATTTGTGGTTTTCTGGCAAATCATTTAGGAATTAAGTCACTAAATAATGACACACTGAGTTTCAGACTTCATAACCTTCAGAAAAATGCATGCTAAAATAAGACCTGTTGTTTTATCTACTGTCTCAGTTTATACAAGAGCAATTTTTAGTACTGTTTATATGTTCCCCCAATATAGTTGGCCTTGTCCAGATTTATTGCATTAACAGGTTGAGAGGTACATGCAAATACATGCTTTATAGAATTAGGCATAGCCAAACCTCTCAACTATCCCTGATTTTGGCTCAAAATATTGCTCTTCCCCTAATAATCCCTCTGCAAAATAGCAATTTTGGAAGAAAGCATGGAGGGTTTACAATTAAGAAATAACTGTAATAATCAGAGTTATAGATTACTTTTATTTCAGAAATGCATGTAGATTCTTTTATTTTGTCAGCTGCTCAAGTTGGCAGTACTAATATTAAAGTGTCCCTTCTTTGACAGGTTCCCAGCTGTATTGTGTGGCTATTTTATATTTTTACATCACGTTTGATCCATTTTTCATAAAATTGTGTTTTTTTGGCAAATTAGTGACAAATCATTAAAGACTGAAGTTAGAAAATAATGACAGACATTTGAGTTTCAGATTTCATACCATTCAGAAAATTCATACTAATGCAAGACCTATTCTATTATCTTTCTAAGTTTATAAGAGCAATATTTAAAAAAAATGTCCTTATTTTTGGGCCTTTGTCCCACTTCTTTGTATGGCTTTGTCCAGATTTCTTGCTCTGAGGTTGAGAGGTATGACAAATGTGTCAGGGTCATCACAGTCAGCCAGAGACATTTCATATTGTGACATACTTGTTGCACCCCACTCCCCCATGTAGTGACTCTGGATGTGTCGAAGCAAGGCAAGGAGTAGTTATGCAGTGTAAATGTGCAGAGTATCCCCCCCCATCCAAGGTAGACACAAGTACTAGAGTGGCTTTTCATCTGTCCTTGATTTTTGCAGAATGGTCTGGTTTCTGTCATATTTTTGTACTGTTGATTTATGCTTATTACTCAAAGTGCCTGTTGCTCTGTGTTTAAGTAGCAATATTTAATGACCATCAGGTAAGCTTGGCTGAGATTGTAAGATGCAAGTAAGCTTCCTTTAATAAGCATACTGTTAAAGAATTGCCAACATTGAAAGCCTTTCTGTTGTTGCCATGTAGAGAATACTTAACTAGATAATGTATAAGCCTTGGGTATTGAAATGCATATGACAGTATTTGTAATAAAGGACAGTATTACATTATTTTAAGAAGCTTATTACACTTGGAGACTTCCAGTCATCTCTGCAGGCTTTACCCATAAACTAAACAGAATGCCAATTGTGTGATCCATAACCTGTACAGTAATCCTTTTAAGCAATGTATCTTGAGCTTATTTCCTGTTTGCTTTCCATTTTTTACTTTGATCATGTTTTCCCCATGAAACAAGTAGATAGTTGTCAGGCAGCAGGTCTTTTTTTGGATAAGGAACATTTTTACAAGTGGGGGCATCAGAGATTTCTACTTTCAGCATGTTACTTGGTACTTTAATAAAGCTGAATATAAATTATAATTAGAACCGCAGTGCAAGAAGGGGTTTGAGTTGAGTGCTGCTTGGTTTTCTTATACTTGATTTTGACTGGCATTCCATTAATGTATTTAAAAAAGTAATTTATTTTTTCATGCCTCACAACCTTTTTGTTTCCATCTAGATATTAAAAAGCTGTCATGCAGCCAATGCATTGAAATATTTTTATTCTTCTACACTTCATTTTGTCTTGATTGGATTCTCATAATGGCAGTTTGGCACCCACGGCAGTATATTTGGTTAGTTTTTGTGGTTTTGAGCATGGCTCCTCCCCTTTCTAGTTGGCCGCATCCCTTCCCATTGACCCCACCCATTCAGCTGTCTCCTGCAGCCCCCCTTTGATTTGAAGTCACCAGCCACCACTGGTTGATGGTCCACCATTGTGAAGGGGAATAACCATCACAGTCCTCCATTCTTATGGTACAAAAGCCTATTTTGAGGATATAGTAGAAAAGTAATTCAAGTGGCCCTGCTTGGTCATGGTTTCAGGCTATTTAGAAGGCATCTCAGGATGTTGTTGAGACCCACTGAGGCTTTGTTTTTGCCCTCAGCAAGTGCCACCAGGACCTTTTGCCTGCTAATAGTTGGGGAGTTTTACTAGTAGGTATTTTATGGAGGGAGGCAGGGGGCATCTATATTACATAATCAAACTTTTAAAAGTTCAAACATCATATGGTTGACACCATATGATCGAACATTTAAAAGTTTGAAAATATAATAAAAAAAAAAAAAAAAACTTACCTGAATGGTTTAAGCAGAGGGGCAAGCCCTCCTGCACCCCCCCCCACATGGGGGGTTGTGCCCCCCATACCCCCCGCTCTTTAAATATACCAACTCCGAGATCATACTACAGTGCAGAAAAGGGAAATCTTCCCATTCCACACTGTATGGAGATCTCCGTTGAAACGTTCAAACTTTTTAAAGTTCAATCATATGGTGTTGACCATATGACGTTTGAACTTTTAAAGGTTCAACAATGTGATATAGACCCAGCAGGGGGAGTGGGGAGTGAAGTTTGAGAGGAATTTGTCAGTCATCAATTCGTTATGTCGCTGTGCTCATTGAAGGTGACATCACTGACCACCAATTCAGCATACTGATGTGTGCTGCCTTTGATGTTTCAGACATAGCTGTAGAAGGCTTTGTGGTTGTCTTTAGCCTGTGAGGTTATATTGACCTAGTAATTAACTTAATTAGTCCTCTTAGTTTCCTGTTTAGTTTAATTAGAGGGCTCCTGTCATTACGGGAGTTGCTCTTCCTGAGTTTAGTCATGAGTTTTTTTCATTATGTTATATACCCTATTAAGGTTAGGATTTCACCTGTATGGTTTGCTTTTAGAGTTTGTTTTGGGTTTACTTCTAGTAGGTACAGTATCCTATATACAGTCATTTATATGGTTGCACAGAGTCTCTGTGAACAACTCTGCATAGATTGCTATGAACTTGGAGTTGGGAGGGGCACTGAATTTTGATAAACTATCACTTAACAGGATGTAGTTTGTTTTGGAATAGTTCCTAAATGTTACAGGGTTTGCTGGGGTTACCAAGTTGATTTTTATTTAAAAGGAGACAGCTTTATGGTCCAACCTTACCAGTGAGGACATGACATTGAGGGAAGTGTAGTGCTCTCCCATATTGGTGAGTATCAGGTCAAGTATATTTGAATCTCTGGTGGGTGAGCACACAAGGGTGTTTGTGTTAATAAAGTCCAAGAACATTGTGCCTGCAAATATATGGCAGTGCATGTTTCCCAAGCTATAGCAGGGCAGTTAATTCTCTAATAAATACAGTATTTGGTTTAATGGTGATTGTCTCCAGTAGGTCTGGCATTCTAGAAACATAAAGGGTGACCTATAGCTTGCTAGGACATAGTACGGGACTTTGTCTGTGGTGATTCACATGTGGATAAATTCCAGGGTATCATCCTGTTTAACCAATGTAAGTTATGCTTCTTACTAATGTAGATTGAGGCTCCTCCACCTGTTGTTCCTGTCTGTGCAGCTGATGGGGTAAATGTGTTGAAGGCACTGAAACTTTGCACTGCCAGGGTACTTTCTGCAGATTTAAACCATGTCTCGGTAATGGCAGAGATGTCTATATTATCCAGAGTGAGGAGACCTTGTAGGGTGTGGGAGTTCTTGTTTAGGTACCTAACATTTAGCAGTAACATGTATAGGTTTCTTTGGGTTTTATTTGTTATGCTGGTAGTTTTATCAATTTAGCATTGTCTAAAAAAAGCTCTAAAAGTTGTGGATAAAGTTTTAGCCAGAATTCGGAGGCCTAGGGGAGACAGGTGCAGAGCATCCTTTGCAAAGCAATGTCGTCTGTTAACCATGTCTTCCCTTGCTGACAGATATTGAAAACCCCTGGAAAGACACCAGAAACTTAGCCAATTATTAAAGTCAATCATCTTTTGTTTGTACTTTGGCATCATCCTTGGTGAAGGTAGAATGCTGCTCAATGCAAGGCACATACCTGTGTAAGACACATATTCAGAGAGATCAACAATGTCTCTCTTCATATAATCCAGGGAAGTACGTCTCAGGTCATTAATGCCCACATGGACTATGACAGAATCATACTGGTACCTGTGATGTAGTGATATGAATGCATGTGTACCTTGGGGGATCCTGCCTCCAGATAAGCAACTAACCATTTTCTTCTCCTTGTTCAGCCCGATGGGTGAGGCATCTGTGTGCAGTACAGTGCAGTCCCCTATAACTATAGTCCTGGGTAATGTGTTTGCTTGTTATATGGGGTTTGATCTTGGGGCTCCACTGGGTGTAAGCATATGTGTGGCATTTGGTGATGAGTGCTCATTCCTTCCAGTACAGCTCTTTTGAGTGTGCATCTTTAACTCCCAGTGGGTGTGGCTTCAGCCTTTAAAAAAATGAACTTATCACCTTACGGTTCTAACAAATACTCATTGACAGAGGTCAAATATCAATACAATCATGTTTGCCATCATGTATGCCTCAAGATAAAATATTCTGATACCTTGTATGTAGCATGATTTTGGAATTGTTAATGCAAATATGCACAAGCAATGTTTGACACCTAGAGGCACAGTAGGAGGTAACTGCAGAAACACCTGGAGGTGCACTCGGCTGTAATGAGTTAACATTTTTTGAGGATAGGCATTGCCGCTAACAGACTTAGGGGGCCTTTGAGGTTTGGGAAGATTGTTTTTTTAGTGCCTCAGCATAAGTTGGTCTATGTTTATGGTGAACACTATGTGTGGTGGATGTAGTGAGTGTGTGTTCCTGGCAACCTTTTTTGTATGCAAGATTTTTGCCTCCAGTGAAATTGTGTATGTACATTTCTCACATAGTATGTTTGTTTCTTTAAGGATTAAATGGCTGCCTGTGAATAAAAGACAATTACTGCATTGCCTCAGGATGCCCATATCTACCAAGCTAGTTACAGAGATGTTTGGAAATTGCATGTCCATATTGTCTGGACCTGTATTTAGGTGTGTTATTGCAGGTTATGGTTTGGGTTATACAGTGGTCTTTGGGTGGTCTCTAGGGTTTGGCAGCAGAGTAGATTAGATTGTGATAAGGTTTGAACAGGAGTGCTGTTTATTGTGCAAACTAACTGCTCTAAGCTTGGCTCTCAACAATGGCTTTGTTTAGTGACACTAAGTTACAGGTTTCAGTTTTAAGGGAAATTTTATAAATAAAATTTACTTTCAGCATTTGTCTCTGTATAGAGTACTGCTAACAACTTGATATAGTGATATCAAGAAATATTGCATATGAGTGTAATTCTACAACAAATCAACTTAAGCAAGACAATTTCAAGTATTAGGGACCTTTAGAATGATTTAAAGACCATTTCAACAAATAAAACAAACAAACAAAAAAAACGCAGTAGCACTTTAAAAAGTTTAACATGTAGAACAACAAAACAAATCTCTTATCTTCCATGAATGGAACAGGATTAAATCAGGACCCCCTCAGAATGTGGTGAGGACACCAAACAGATGGGAGCACTAGGAAACTGATAATGAGAAAATTTGTAGTAAGGGAGGCGTACTCAAGTGCAATACTGGTCTCCTGGGTAGACACTTAATATTATGGATATATGGAAAACAATTGGTGGGAAAGTACTTAAATAGGTTACACAACAGACAATAGTAATGAAAAAGGGGAATGAGGACTTTGGAATCAGATTACCATAAGGGGCAGAAGCCAGAGACACAGCCTTTTAAAACCACAACAAGAGAAAGGTGGAAGGATTGGGGAAATGTTCAAACTGGAGCTCTAGTCCTATGGTTAGAATTTCAAAAACTTTTAGCTTAATGTCTCAGTATGGAGGCAGAGTGATTCAGACACCTTAGAAGGGGTGGTACTTGGAAGTAATGTTACCTTGGAGGGTAACATGATGGGCTTTAGTACAGTAGGGACCACGAGGTTGGTGATTTCTGCATTATGTTGCCTTAGGGGAACAGGTCTGGCACAGGTTGCCTGCATGCTGATAGGGACTCTCTAAGATGGCTGGAAGGAAATACTAGATTTACCAGTTATAATTTATTTTAATTTACATAAGATGAATTAGCAAATAAGTTTTATTGGGAAAGAATTCACATGAGGTAATGGCTCTGTTTTTAGAGGTATTAAATTAAGATGATTAAGAACTGGTAGTTGAAGAAACAGTAGCCGAGGGATGTTTAGGATAAACTAGAATATCTTTTATATAAGATAGATCCAGTTCAGTTAATTACATCAGTTTACAGACTGAAAGAGAAATAATACTGGTTGTGTGTGAAAGATTGTATTTTCCAGCTTGTGGATAATTATTTCTGTATTAAGATCATGTGAAATAGGTGGACTTCATTTTTGAAACAGAGAGGATGTAATTGAGGTCTACATAAGCTTAAAAATCATATTGTGAAAACATGTGACTGTCTCTGTGGCATAAGATGTAAGTCCACTAACTTTAGAGATAGAACACAGGTGAGCCAAGGTTCAAATCCAGATAACACTAGTTTGGGGTTGGGGTTGGCATAATGATTATGGTGCTTACTTCACAGACAAAAGGTACAGGGTTTGATTCTCACCTTTGAAAGGACTAGGCTTAAAATGGCCCACAAGGGCAGCTAGCCTAATACTAACCTATACTGCATTATAGAATAATGACTGTATACAAGATCAATAAAGTAGAGTTATTTTTGTTTACTTAAAAAAGTGATGCAGATACTTCTTTTTCATTTGTGTTTTCAGTGTTACCACATGATAGTATTATGATAGTATCATATGTATTTCCTGCAAGTTGCTGAAGGCTTCGTGGAGTGCTTATAAAGTTTTGTTTTCAATGTTCTGCCAATTCTCATAATTAAGCTTTTTACTCAAAAAACACATGCTGTAGTTACAGTTAGTGAGGTGGATGGGCTACTTGTCCTTTGTTTCATTTTATAGGATTAGTTCAGATCTAATGATTTATGAAAGCAGTTCAGAAGTAAATTTTTGAGTCTACACTTCAGTCAGTGACTATACTGTAATATCAATTTATGCAGCTATTG
This sequence comes from Protopterus annectens, assembly GCF_019279795.1. NCBI lineage: Eukaryota > Metazoa > Chordata > Ceratodontiformes > Protopteridae > Protopterus > Protopterus annectens. The sequence goes on from NC_056734.1 coordinate 132,720,135, forward strand.
TTAATTTTAAGTGAAGAAGGAATTCAGTGGTGCTGTGTGCAGTAATGTTCCAGAAAGTATTCATCTATGACATGTAACTGATGAGCAAAATGTCATCCATGTGAGACCTTTGTCATTACTACAAGGTAAAAGTGAAAGTAGTTTTGTCCAGCTGTTCTAGTTAGCAATGCCTTTCTAATTATACTGCCTTTCATTTGCTTTGTGTTTGGGAAATTGCATCTGCTACATTTAACAAGATATTTTCTGTCTGGTAGAGACTGAGCTTGAATAAGGAAACTGCAGCTTGCTAAATGTGGATATATCTTTTATTACAAATTATGCCTTTGTTACAAAGAAGTGAAATGTTTATTAATTAGTACTGTAGGCCTAATATTTATTACAGTACAAACATTTAGCATGAATTGTACCAATTGATACCTTTGAAATTCAGATGACTGACATTAGACATTGACATTATTTTTTGTGCATTACTTTGCATCAAAAATAGTTATTAGATGCCTTCGAGATATAAATGTCATCAACTATTCTGCTGAGCTCCTAGATATTTTTACACAATACTGTTAAAGGGTGAAATTGTTATAAGGTTTTACTGTTGCTTTCAGAAAGCCTGGGATAGTCACATCACTAGACCTTAATGAAGTTTGTAGCTGACATATCTTATGGCAAATCAAAAGAACAGCATTTATACAGGTAGGAGAACATTAATTTACATACAGATCTATAATGAGGCTCCCTCTGTGATTTGGTAAATCACAGCTTGACAGCCAACCAACCCAATGTGGTCAACTGGTCAAAAATTCAACCCAATGAAAACATTAAATGCAAGCTTTTTTTGTAGAAGCCAGTCCCCCCATCTATAGCCCTCATAATGTGTATGAGACAACTCCATGGTCACACAGACATGAAGAAGGGAGAAATCTCCCAAAACAAAGGAACCAGACATCACTGACAGTGACACCCTGTGGAAAACAGTAATAATTTTAACATCAATACTTATAAATAAATGCCACAAAAATAAAGGGGATGGCTTTTGGACTCAGATTATACACTTTGCATTGTCCTAGAAAATGTATGTCACAATGCCATGTATTTAAGTTGCTGAAAATTTAAAAAAAATATTATACACCTGTTGGTATTTTTTGTATGAATTCCCTCTTGCTGTTATAACATACAAATTTTAGCTTAAATCACACACCCAAACATATGCTAGAAATAAATAAATAAAATAAATAACTTTGCAGCACTGACTTTCAAGTTTGGGACATGATTAACACATAGTCAATCTATATGGATTTCAGTTAATTAACTTGATATGGAAAGGGTAAATATACATGTAGATATATTTTGCAGATATTTAGGTTCTCAATGTAATACAATTAAATAGAGAATGGAGAAAGAAAGAAAAAAGGGACAGTGACAGAGGAGCTTTATATCTCCATAAAATGGTATGTGTAAATAATAATGTTTATAAACAGGTAGCATAATAAAAAACATGAACCCACCACAATAATATTAGTTAAGACAAGACTAGTGAACATGATATGTTTTAATGCTGTTAGCATGATTCTAGCAACAGCTTTAAAAAAGATGAGCATTTAAACAATGTTCTGAAAATGTAAACTTAAAAAATAAAGATGAATGTTATTCTGCACTTGGTATGCAAGGCTGGATGTTCAAAAGGGGAAACTTACTGTAACATCACAATGAGATAGTTTGCTTAGTAAAATAAAATTCTCTGAAGGCAGCACGGTTTGGCATAATTTTCACATGAGAGGAAATTACAAATTTGAACTACCAATGTTAATATCATCTGTAGCCAGCTTTTTCTATCCCCTACAGGCGAAATTAATCAGAAGATGATACAGCCGTGAATATGCCCTTATATGAGTATTCCATGGTTACAGAGACATGATTAACCTTCTCTGCAGACTGCTGTCCCCAACACCTCCTTGAATATTAAGGTGAATTGACTGCAGCCACCCACACAATAGTTGATCTGTGAATATGCTTTGGATTCAGCTACCACTGATGCCAGGCTTACATCACTCATAGAATAAAAATTGCCATTTCAATAAAAAAAAAACACTGAAATTCAAGTGGCTGAATCATCTATAACTGGCTCCTACAATTACAAGTTTACATTACATGTAACAACCTTGGCAAAACAGTAAAATGTATGCATACACATCTTTCAACATTTGACGTGAGCAACATGGCAGATCAGTAGTTATGTTTTTTTTTTTGCCTCTGTGCTGCAGGATCTGGGGTTCAGTCCTGACTTCTGATACCTAGCCATGTGATGTCTGCCTGTTTGAACAAACTTTTTACATGTACTTCTATTTCAGCCATCTTACGAAAACATGCAGTATGGTTAAATAATCAAAAAAACTTTATGTACTGCATTTAGTCTTGTGACCTTGGTTATGGTTGAAATGGGATCTTGAAGAATCACTTTGCTATAAAAGTACAATATAACAAGATCTACAGCTGAGATTCATGTGTACTGCATATCCATTCTTCCTTTCCTGACAACATCATAAGCTGATTACACTGCTAGCCAGAGGTAATGAGCCAGGAGCTTTTATGTTGAAACTGAGGTATCAGACTTCCTTCATGTTAGTATGATTAATTTATACCTACCAAATGGCTCAGAGGTTAGTGTTCTGAATGAGACTGGATACAGAAACTGATTTAGGTTGTTGGAGAGACAGCAAAAGAGGGGGGCATTAAGTTCCCAACATAGTTGTTTTGAGTCTTTATAGGGGAGACTGCTGTAACAGATTGCCTGCTGGAAATCTATCCTTTCCACCAGAGTTACGTGTGTGTGTGTGTGTGTGTGTGTGTGTGTGTGTGTGTGTGTGTGTGTTTGTATGCATGCATATGTGTCTGTCTTTGTCGGTGTGTTTGAGCTTACAGCCATTTGAAATACTGCAATAATATGAGTCATTCTGAAAATGTAGTTCTGCCTTTTAAAGAACTCTACCCAAATATCAAGTTTTTCTTTCAAAACATGATTTTCCTTCCCTGTAATCCAATATAAAAGTGCCACATAGAGAAAGAAAATACTTTAGTCCATTCATTTTATGCCTGAACTTGTTTCTGTTTGCTCTTTTTTTTTTTTTTTTGAAATTGTGAAATCCCATGTTTTCTTTCCTGTATTTGTGTAATCATCTCTTACATCACAAAGACTAAGAGAGGACATAGTAATTAGGTTGTGCCACTGATTCTACTGATAGAGCCATATGACTCTTAAACATGGTTATTTAAATATGCCTCGTCAGTCATTTATTACCTTGATCACACCTCAGATTAATAGAGTAGCAGGGAACTATAGTTCTGAGTCTGAACAAAAGCAAGGGTTTCAGACTTAGTTTTCAGATGTAAGTTAACAAGAAAACTCCACCCAGACATTATTTTTTTTCTTTTCACAAACTAGTTGTCTTTCTATTTCATCAAATGCCATAAGGGCTTGAAGCCCAGACACCCATCAGATAGACGTAAGGGCCAACAAACAAAGTCTTCCAAGAACAATGTTGCAAAGAAGCTGTAGTAGCAGGCTCAAAAGTAGCCTGAGTCAACTACTCCAAAACAAAATTAAGATCCCAGAATGGAGGAACAGGCTTCCTGGGAGGTCTTCTATGAAGGACACACTTAAAGAATTGTTTAACCTTAAATCTAGAAGCCAAAGGAGGAGATAAAGGCAGACAGGCAGAGAGAGCTGATGTGGGCCTTACTGGAAGAATAAGCCAGCCCAGCATTGAACAACTCAAACAAATAAGAGAGGACCAAAGGAACAGGCACAGTAAGTGGGTCCAGGTTACAAGAAAGACACTAGATAGAAAACTTCTTCCATTTGGATAAGTAAGATTTCCTAGTAGTAGGTTTCCTGGCCTCCTGAAGGACCTACAGCAAGTCCCCAGAAAAAAGTTGCCTATGTGGAATCAAACTCCTATCACCCACAGTGTCAGTTGAAGAGTAGATAGGTGGGGATGGATGAGAGATCCCTTGTCTTGTGTGAGTAGATCCATCCTGTGAGGTAACTTGTGATGATTGTCTTTGGCTAAATGCAGAAGTAGAGGGAACAATGCTGTCACGGCCAAAAGGGAGTCAGTGACAAGATTTTGGGAGCATCCTGTTGAATTTTGAACAGGACTTTTTGAATGAGAGGAAGGGAAGGGAATGCATAAAGAAACATCCCCTTCCAAGAAAAGGATAGACATCCACCTTCCATACCAGAGGACCTGGGACTCTGGCACAAAATAGAGGAAGTTGTCTATTTAGAGGGGAGTCAAATAGATCTACTCGAGGAGTATCCTACTGGTGGACAATGTCCAGAAACACATCCCTGTGAGGCATCCATTCATGGGATTGAGTTAAGGACCTGCTCAGAGTGTATGCCACAATATTTTGACCTGAAGGAATGAAAATTGCCTGAACAGTCACTTGATACTTGACAGCAAGATCCCAAACCAGGTGTTCCATCCAGCAAAGAAGGTAAGATCTTGTTCCTCCCGGTTTGTTTATATACCACGTTACTGTACATTGTCTGAGAACACCTTGAGAGGTCCTGGAAAGAAAACAGGATGAAAAGCCTGAAGAGCCAACAGATGAGCTTTCATCTCTTCGACACTGATGTGCTCCTTCTGCTGATGAGGCGACCACACCCCAAGTAACTTTAGGGAGCCATATGCTTTTCCCCATCCCATGTCTGAAGAGTCTGTGAACAATTACTGAGAGGGAAAAGGGGGGTGAAAAAGGAGCCCTAGATTTAGAGACAACAGCTGAATCCACCAGTGAAGTTCCTTCTTGAGACAAGGACAAAGAGGAACTACAAAATCTAGAGGATGTGTATGTTGAAGCCAAACTGACTTCAGAAACCACTGCAACTTTCTCATGTGGAGCTTGGCCTGAGGGAGCATAGGAATGGTGGATACCATGAAACTCAGAGCTCTCAGAAACTCCTTGGTTGTAATGGAGTCCAGAGGAAGAAGAGTTTGAAAGAAGGAGATGAGAGCTAAAGCCTTTGCTGGAGGCAGGAATGCCAGATTAGGCACTGTCTGAATCCTGCAACCCAGAAAGACATGATCCTGAGAAGGAGTCAGAGAAGACTTTTTGAAATTCATTGTGAACCCCAGGCTCTGAAGAAGGGAAATGCCAAAATGAAGATTTTGCAAAAGAATCTCTGGAGAAGATGCCTGAATCAACAGGTTGTCCAGGTAAGGAAATATTTGAATCCATTGAAGCCTGCAAAAAGCAGTAACAGGAGTGAGGCATTTGGTGAATACCCCTGGGGTAGTAGAAAGGCCAAAGGGCAAAGCAGAAAACTGAAAATGCCAGGAAGCAACAGAGAAATGCAAAAACATCCTGTAAAGCGGATGGATCAGAATATGGAGATAAGCAACCTTGAGATCCAGAGACACCATATAAGCTTGAGGGAGTAAAAGAGAAAACAGAGTCTAAAGGGACAACATCAGAAAGGTGGGCACCTTTAGCAATGTGTTTAGATGAGAGAGGTCTAGAAATGGTCTCCATGTTCCCTCTTTTCTGGGCACTAGAAACATTTATGAGTAAAACCCCTTCTCTCTCTGGGACACAGGCACCTCTTGAATAGTACCCTGAGATAAATGAGCTCAAAGAACCTCTGGGAAAAAAGGAAATTGTTCCCAAGGAGGCTGAGGAATAAAAGGGGGATAGAATTTCCATACCATGAAGTACCCCTGCCGAATAATAGACAGAACTCAAGAATCCTGAGTAATCTGAAGCCAAACAGGAAGAGAAAGAGAATAAAGAACCTGAAGCAGCACTCGTGCTACCCCAAAATGTTGATGAATGGTGTAAGGGACTGGGTTGGTACCCATAAATGTGGGGCCTGTGTATACTGTGACAGTGTGGATGAATCCAGTTATTTTAAGCAACCAGAAACTGGCCACCTGTGGCAGTTGCGTACCAAGGCAGATTGTAACACCATGAATTTGGTGTATGTGGCATATTGTGTTATTTGCTTCTGGTTCTGTCGAGAAAATGAACCAGCGTCTAAAGGAAAGGATGAGGGACCACCTTTATTGTACCAGAAAGGGTCTGGAATGCAGTGTTCTAGCTAAACATACCATTCAAGCAGGTACTCAACATACTTTCTTATTTCAGGTCCTGCATGTAATGGACCAGGATCTGAGGATGGGGTACATGAATTACAATGGATTTTAAGGCTAGGGTCACATAGAGGCCTTGGCTTGAATGATAGCGTTCCTCTTAAGCCAGTGTTAAGATCTAAAAGGCTTAAATAACCATGCACTATTCAGCAATACACCAGGTCACTTTAAAGTTGTGACTGTGTCAATTTAATCAAGATTTTAGGAGGGAATTTTAATGGTTATGACTGGTTAATGCAATATGAGCTATTTGCATTTAAGTGCTTGATTTTATCTTTATTGTTGTCTGAAGAAGCGGCGTATATCACTGCGAAAGCCCTCACCTTTTAATAAACTTTGTTATTTTACCAGTACCTTTTTTAGTATTATTTTGAGTCAATATTATACATCATTTGTCTTCTGCCTGGGCCTTTTGTGGATTTTTACTTGGTGTGATATATTCTTGCTGTTTGGGACTTGTTTTGCTTTATATACACATATATTTATGTATGTATACATATATGCTGTAACAACCAGATAATTTGGATATAAAAAGGATTTAGAAAAGCTAGGTGTTATGTTGTAGAATTAGCACTAGGGAGAGGAGAGAGAACAGATGAGAGAGAAAAATAACGAGAGTAAGATTGTATAATTTAGTAAGAGGGTAAGTCAAGTCAGGCAGCAGCTGTGCAAGGACAGGACCAGGTGTTTTGTAGGTAGTGTTTAATCTTCTGTACATCAATTTGCATCTGACCTGGATGTAAATAGGTTCAGTTTAAAATTTGATGGTTTAAATATTGGCACTAGAGTTCCTTTTTTGGATATAGTGCTTGACATTTCAAATGGGTACAATTTAGTTACTTCTATTAATAAAAAATTTGAAGGGGGTTTTCAGTATGTACATGGCACTAGTGGCCATCCACCCCATACTCTGCAGGCTTTGCCCTATGGAGAAATGCTAAGAGTTTCTAGGTTATGTAATGAACCACAGACATGTAATACTGAATTGTCTTCCATGGTACAATCTTTCATGGCTAGGGGTTATAGTAAGCAAATAATGAAAGAAAGTTATGAGCGTTTGAATAATGATGAGAGACAAACTTATAATCAGTGTAGTGTCTGGTCTAAAAGGTATAGTGATAATTGTTATATACATCAGAGAAATAATAAAGAAGTTATATATTTTGTATCTACATTTGGATGTTTTACTGTAGAATTTGTGAAAATTATTAAACAATTTTGGGATTATTTATGCTCTTTAGATAGTGTCCAGACATGGCTGAATTTAGAGTTGAGATTTTCTTATCGTAGGGGCAAAAATATAAAAGATTTCCTAGTTAAAAGTAAATATCTTACCATTGGATGTATTTTATCAGCACATTGGTTTAACAGGCACATATCCACGAAGTGTAAAGCCTGTAAATACATTGTACCTGATTTTTCATACATCAATGGTATTAAATTTAGTACTAAACACACTTTTTCTTGTACTTCTGAGGGTGTCATATATGCATTACAATGCCCATGTAAGAAGATTTATATTGGTGAAACCAAATGTGCCTTTAAGGTGAGGCTTTTAGAACATATCAGAGACATTGAAAATAAAAAAGAAACTAGCCCTGTAGCCATGCATTTTTTGAATGTACATAATGGTGATAGTAAAGGCTTACAGGGCACTATTTTTGAACAAATACAAGTTACTAGTTATAATAATGTAGATATTAAATCAGTTCTATTGCACAAAGAAGCTGTATATATGTTGAAATTTAAAACAATGTCTCCTTTTGGTTTAAATGAGGATTTTAATTGGAAAGTGTTGTTTAGTTAATTGCCAATTTTTATTAATTAATTGTATAATTGGCATTTCATTTTAGTATAAATTGTATTGTGGTTTACTATGGTCTTTACTCCTTGAAGGCTGTGGCCGAGACGTCAAACTTTTTTTTAAATAAATTGCTTTTGGTGGATCGTTTGGCTGTTGTTTTTCCTGCTTATCCTGGCTTTGCTGTTTGGTTGCTTCTGTGGTACATTATGTCAACTGATCCCCACCTTCATCTTCCTCGAGTGTTTCGAGAAAATATGGATGGTAGTCAACTTTCTCTGGACAATTTCCTGAGTAATTCAACAGACCGAGGTGAGCGTCAATTTGTGCAAAGAAATGGTACAGATAAGAATTTATCTGCTTGGGAGAAATGGGATGAGGACAGAAGGAAGCGGTCCTCTAATCCGTTCTCTAGTGTTGGAAGAAAAGCACCTTTGTCAGTTAATACAGAAAATAAGATTTTGCTTGATGAACTGGAAAAGAAAATGTGGAAAGAGACTGCCACTCATTTCAATATTTGTGGACTACAGAAATACTTGGAAACTGAGACAACACCTAGGGGTCTGAGAGTTTTTAAAGACCCCACTACACCTTTTGATTTAACTGTCGAGTCTGAATGTGTGTTCCACAAGAGATGGGTAGCAGCTGCCCACAAATGTGTTACAGATTGGTTACACATCTTAGTTGAGCGTGATCAACTTAAACAAAAAGAGTTGTGTAATGAGATTAAAAAACTGTGCTCTGACTTATCAGTTAATGTTTCCGTCTCTACACTTGATGAGTTTTTAAAACAGAGCAATGAAAAACTCAAAGAATATGAGGTTACGCTTATTGAGAGAAAGAAAGGGAAACTGCTTAGAGATCTAAGGGACTATGAGACCAATAGAGCCTTTCTCTCAAAAGCCAACCGGGTTAGGTCTCGCAAACAAGTTAGGTTTCACCGTGATGCGGATCATCAACGCTATCACAATTTGTCAGTGTCTGAAGGGGGCTATACTTCATATGAGGAGGAGAACGTGGAGTCCGATTTCCCTGCACTTCCATTAGCCCAACAAACAGAGAATTTTCGGAGGACTTTTCATCGAGAAACGGCGTTTCCACAGAAGAACGTCCAAGGTCAGAAACGCCAAAGAGAACAGTTTGCTTATTCAGCGAGTGAACAATATGGACAGGGGGGATACAAACGAGGCAAATGGTGAGACTACTATGTTAAATTTAAAAGAATATGTAGTTAATTTATCGGGATATATGTTTAATGATGTTGAACTATCTGTGCTCAATCGGGGTTTAAAGTTTATCCCCACTGTTGTTACTAGACTACATGATATAAAGAAGGATGTATATGCTTTTGGTAGGAAGCTTCATTTGAAAAGTTATTTTAACCAACCTAATGCATATTCAGACTGTGTTTCTGATGGTGATGATGGTAGTGGTACATCCGACAGTTTTTATTCTTGTACTTCAGAAGAAATGGCAAATGCTTATTGTAAGTTTAACACTGAGAATGTTCCTTTTGTCAGCCATTTTATTCCTAATGTTTTAAACTCTGATGTTTGTAATTGTATTAATTTGATTAATTTTTTCACGGAGACTTCATATAAAAATTTTATGTGTGATAAGAATAATATCAAATATAATATGGCTTTTGATGAATGGCAAGTGTTGCTAGATTTAAGTAAAAAAAGTGAAATTATTTTCAAACCATCAGATAAAGGCAATAAATTAGTAGTTATGGATTCTATGCAGTATTTGGGCATGTGTTTAGATCATTTAAATGATACTACAACATATGAAGTGGCACATATGGAAGCTTATGTTGCTTCTTTGATAGAATACAAAGAGCTTATTAATAAGGGTGTTAGACTAGGATATTTTTGCCCTACAGATATGAAGAAAAAGTTTGGTATAGAGGGGTGCCATATGGCTTATTTCTATTGTCTACCAAAAATTCATAAAAGTACAAGTAAACCTCCTGGTAGACCAATAGTCTCAGGACACCAGTATTTTCTTCACAATTTAGGAATTTTTTTACATAACCATTTGGTAACTTATGTGAATAGGTTACCTTCCTATATTGTGGATGTGTTTGACTTTTTGGAAAAAATAAAGGGTATTTCTTGGAATAAGAACATGTATTGGATGACTATTGACGTAAAGAGTCTATACACTAATATCAGTCATTGGGCTGGTATTGAAGCCATTAGGTTTTTCCTGGGAGATTCACCTTCTACTGAATATTTAGTTGAGCTTGTACATTTTTCATTGACTCACAATTTTTTTGAATTTAATAAGACTATATATCACCAACTCAAGGGGACAGCTATGGGGGCTTCGTTTGCCCCCATGTATGCTAATTTGACCATGGGCCTCTTTGAATTAGAAGTTATTTATAGACATAGTTTTTTTCGTACTCATGTTATTAAATATTTTAGATATGTAGATGATTTGATTTTTCTCATAGAAGGGGGCCAATCTTCTGTACATCAATTTGCATCTGACCTGGATGTAAATAGGTTCAGTTTAAAATTTGATGGTTTAAATATTGGCACTAGAGTTCCTTTTTTGGATATAGTGCTTGACATTTCAAATGGGTACAATTTAGTTACTTCTATTAATAAAAAATTTGAAGGGGGTTTTCAGTATGTACATGGTACTAGTGGCCATCCACCCCATACTCTGCAGGCTTTGCCCTATGGAGAAATGCTAAGAGTTTCTAGGTTATGTAATGAACCACAGACATGTAATACTGAATTGTCTTCCATGGTACAATCTTTCATGGCTAGGGGTTATAGTAAGCAAATAATGAAAGAAAGTTATGAGCGTTTGAATAATGATGAGAGACAAACTTATAATCAGTGTAGTGTCTGGTCTAAAAGGTATAGTGATAATTGTTATATACATCAGAGAAATAATAAAGAAGTTATATATTTTGTATCTACATTTGGATGTTTTACTGTAGAATTTGTGAAAATTATTAAACAATTTTGGGATTATTTATGCTCCTTAGATAGTGTCCAGACATGGCTGAATTTAGAGTTGAGATTTTCTTATCGTAGGGGCAAAAATATAAAAGATTTCCTAGTTAAAAGTAAATATAACTTACCATTGGATGTATTTTATCAGCACATTGGTTTAACAGGCACATATCCATGTAATAAGTGTAAAGCCTGTAAATACATTGTACCTGATTTTTCATACATCAATGGTATTAAATTTAGTACTAAACACACTTTTTCTTGTACTTCTGAGGGTGTCATATATGCGTTACAATGCCCATGTAAGAAGATTTATATTGGTGAAACCAAACGTGCCTTTAAGGTGAGGCTTTTAGAACATATCAGGGACATTGAAAATAAAAAAGAAACTAGCCCTGTAGCCATGCATTTTTTGAATGTACATAATGGTGATAGTAAAGGCTTACAGGGCACTATTTTTGAACAAATACAAGTTACTAGTTATAATAATGTAGATATTAAATCAGTTCTATTGCACAAAGAAGCTGTATATATGTTGAAATTTAAAACAATGTCTCCTTTTGGTTTAAATGAGGATTTTAATTGGAAAGTGTTGTTTAATTAATTGCCAATTTTTATTAATTAATTGTATAATTGGCATTTCATTTTAGTATAAATTGTATTGTGGTTTACTATGGTCTTTACTCCTTGAAGGCTGTGGCCGAGACGTCAGAGTTTTTTTTAAATAAATTGCTTTTGGTGGATCGTTTGGCTGTTGTTTTTCCTGCATGTAATGGACCAGGATCTGAGGATGGGGTACATTGTAAATAAGACAGAGGGAATTGAATTACAATGGATTTTAAGGCTAGGGTCACATAGAGGCCTTGGCTTGAATGATAGCGTTCCTCTTAAGCCAGTGTTAAGATCTAAAAGGCTTAAATAACCATGCACTATTCAGCAATATACCAGGTCACTTTAAAGTTGTGACTGTGTCAATTTAATCAAGATTTTAGGAGGGAATTTTAATGGTTATGACTGGTTAATGCAATATGAGCTATTTGCATTTAAGTGCTTGATTTTATCTTTATTGTTGTCTGAAGAAGCGGCATATATCACTGCGAAAGCCCTCACCTTTTAATAAACTTTGTTATTTTACCAGTACCTTTTTTAGTATTATTTTGAGTCAATATTATACATCATTTGTCTTCTGCCTGGGCCTTTTGTGGATTTTTACTTGGTGTGATATATTCTTGCTGTTTGGGACTTGTTTTGCTTTATATACACATATATTTATGTATGTATACATATATGCTGTAACAACCAGATAATTTGGATATAAAAAGGATTTAGAAAAGCTAGGTGTTATGTTGTAGAATTAGCACTAGGGAGAGGAGAGAGAACAGACGAGAGAGAAAAATAACGAGAGTAAGATTGTATAATTTAGTAAGAGGGTAAGTCAAGTCAGGCAGCAGCTGTGCAAGGACAGGACCAGGTGTTTTGTAGGTAGTGTTTAAGTCCCTGTTTGAATTTGGCCTTATTGGGGATACTTCTTATGTGATGGGGAAGGGAGTTCCAGGAGTGAGCTACTGAGCATTTGTATAGTGACTTACCAACATTTTTTGTGGGTTTGTAGATGTCAAGGAGATGTTTGTCAGGTGTACGAAGCTGATGTTGGGGGTTGTATTGTAATACAATATTAGAGATAGAGGGGCAGGAAGTAGGGTTATAAAGAACTGTGTGTGTTATATGCAGTTGTGGAAGGAGCAGTTGTTTATGGAATTCAGGCCATTGCAAAGATTTAAGGGCAAGGCAGTGGTGATTTTTATAGGAAAGACTGGAGGCAAATTTAGCTATTTTATTGTAGGTTTGCTCTAATTTTCTGAGAAGGGATGACTAAAGGTTAATAAAGACTGGGGCTGCATACAGAAGACAAGGTAAGAGGAGAGACAGGGCTAGGGAGGGTTTGGAGGAGAGAGAAAGAAATTTATGATTGCGGTACGGGAGGCCAAGTTTTTGGTGTTTTTTTTTATGCATTGATTGATATGTATATCAAATTTTAGTTTGTTATCGATGGTGACACCAAGTAATTTAGTGTGTGGTTCAGGTCTGATGATGATATTGTTAAGGGAAATAATGGAGAAAGAGGATTTATGTTGTGCTAATGTTTTAGGAAGGAAAAGTAGAAGCTTTGTTTTCTTTGGATTTAATATTAGTTGATTATCAGTGACCCTGGTTTCCATGGAAGTGAAAGTATCTTGGGTAAGAGAATGGAGTTCAGGGATGCTGTTGGCAGTGGTTATAAGTGTGGAGTCGTCAGCATATTGTAAAAGAGTTTAGAGGTTAGTAGCTGAGTGTAAGTTGTTGGTAAAGATATTGAACAAGACAGGACCCAAAATAGAGCCTTGGGGGACACCAGTGTAGACAAGCAGGAGAAGGGAGGAGACTATTTGCCAGAGTATAGATTGTAGTCATTTAGATAAGTAACTAGAGAACCAGGCTATAGAGGGGGTGGACAAGTGAAGGTCAGCAAGTTTAGTTAACAGTTTAGAGTAGGAGACAGTGTCAAAAGCCTTTGATAAAGGAATAGACAGGAAAGAAGAAGGTTATTATCAAGGGCTTCTGCTACTGTTTGGGTGAATGTGAGTAGAGCTATAGATGTGCTGTGGTGGGGTCAAAAGCCATGCTGGGTGGGAGTTAGGAGTTTGTTTTCAAGCAAGTGTTTAAGTAGATGAGAATGAATGCATTTTTCTAGAATTTTGGAAAGTGGGGATAGAATAGCAAAAGGATGATAGTTTGAGGGGTCAGTGGAGTTACCACCCTTGTGAAGAGGAATTGAGTAAAAGGATTTTCATATTAAAGGGACAGCAGCTTCTGTAATAGAACGATTAATAAGAATGGAGACTGGGTGGGCAACAGAACTGGCAGCAATTTTAAGAAGGTTTATAAATACATTTTTATACCTATCTCACCTTGAAGCATGCCTAGCCAAAGCATTTTTTTTCAAATTCTTATTTTTAACTACATGCATATAGATAATTTTCTAAGTCCAACTGAAAGGCATTCAAATGCTTTGCCAAAAGTATTTTGAGTAGTATTACATATTTACTCTCTACCAGGATTATAGTTTCTGTTTGTTTCCCAAATATAATATTTGAGGTTGATGGCAACATAATGGCAATGTAACAGCACTGAAAATACATGCTATGATGCCCCACCACTGTCCCAGTAATAAAAGAGCCTCAATCCTTACCAGTAGCACCAGTGAGGGACTTACATTAGGAGGATGACAGGTACACACACATTATTTCCAGATGCAGCTCACTGCATCAAGTGCAATTTCCCTTAAGAGCACACAGAGACCACAGTCAGTCTGGGGCTGGTTTCTCCCTCTTTCTCCAGATCCCCAATTAGGCTCCCCACTCCCCGCTGGCACAGCTATAGAGTTGAGATCTCAGCTGAGTGGCCAAGCAAAGACCTCCAACACTCTTTCTGTCCAACTAGTGCTTCGTGTCCCTGGCTAAGAAGCTGACACACACACACTCCTGGAGATTTTTGACACACACACACACACACACACACACACACACACACACACACACACACACACACACACACACACACATATACACACCTGGGGAAAGGCTGGCACAGATTTACTAGCTATGCCCCCTTCTGCCCGGACTATAAGGTAGTTATTACTGCCAACAGCCGCCTCTTTATCAGCTACTTAAAGGCCCTTAACAAAGGATGTCCAGTCTTACTGTGTAATGCTGCTATCAATACAAATGGTAGTTTGAACAAGAGCAAGGCTCTTAGGCGTGGCCACAGTATCACCAAATACATATATAAGTATTCTCAGAACTTAAATATTTCTAGACAGATCAGCCATAATGAAAGGTTTAAATATATTTAATAATAAATAAGAAAAGAACAAGAAAATACTCACTATATACTTACAGTTAAATCAGAGTTCAAAATCACAGGAAATATTTAAAATAACATTGCAAGACAGTCTCAAATAAATAAAGAAAAATATCTAAGCTAAGCTTTGCTATATTCCTGACTGTATCTAAAAGAATTACTGTACCCCAATAACTTACTTCAGAGCAAGAAAGGCAGATGTGCTAAGTGGATCTTGATGTTACCAGGTCAAAGGCAAAATACAGAATACTCTCTCTTTCTCTCAGAGAGTTCTTAAATTAATTTCTCAAATATTACTGCTGGGATAGCTTGCAGAATGACATCATTTCTTGTCATCTGACTCTATCCTAGGTAAGCCCCTGCTGCTGAAAGCTAGCAGTATTTAGCATCCACCTGTGAAAATACATAGACCTCAGATCTTTTGGCAAATGGTGAAAATTGTAAAATAATTTAGATTCCTCTACATTTAAAGACAATACATAAAACTTATTTAGTGCAGACATTATGTCTCCTGCTGCACTGAAACTGAATGATGACATCTCTCTTTATGGTCCAGCCATAAAGTAATTTAATTTCAACTATTTTTCTGAAGTTTTGCAAGTTAACTTCCTCTTTTCCAATTTCCCCTGTTAAAATATATACATTTAAACAGTTACAATAGTGTATATGCATTTCTGTTCTTTTCCAATAGGGTACACTGTGGATACATCTTTAAGCTCAGTACTTTACAAACCCTTTTCAACACACATGTCTGTACAAACCTAGTTTGATATATGCATAACAAACAGTTCTAATAAGGCTGTAACACAAGCATCTTACATGAAGCATGTTGACATTCACAAATGACACATAACCATTTACAAAATTTGAGACAGCTGTACTGGCAGTATTTCTCTTTGTCACATTTCTCTATAAATCATGTCGATATTCACAAATGACATATAATTATTTACAAAATTCCAGATACTTGGGCTGGCAATATATCCTTTTGTGACACCCCCCCCCCCCAAAGACTCAAGCTAGCTTTTCAAGTAACCATTGAGAAACATTGCTTGAGATGGATGAGCCTATCTGGGAATACATTACCCCATTCCCTGTCTTGAGATTCCAGCTGCCTTGGCATTGTTGACCCCAGTACACTGCTGCACTGTCCTATCATATGCCTGCAACCCTAGGGTCCACCATAGTAATTTGGAATTTTGCTGGGCGTCTCTCTATAGCCATAGATTCATAGGTTCATAGGTTGGTACTAGGCTATCAGCCCTAGGGCCTATACAAGCCTAGCCATAACAATTCCCTGGCTATTTCTTCCCACACTATTTACTTCCCTGGATCCTTGTCTAGCAGGGTGACTGACGTGATCCCCGGGGTGAATTTCCTTTCTCCCATCCAATCGTCAAAGTTCCTTCTGAAGAGGGCCAAAGAAGCACTCTGCTTGACATGTATGGGCAATCTATTCCAGAGTCTGGGGGAGTCTCTGGGTCAGGAACCTATCCCTCCAGCATGTTTTGTTTATTGTGATGACAAGGTTTAGATCTCTGGAGTGTGTGGCTCTGAGGGATTGAGATTTCTTTAAGTGTAGCATGTCCAACAGCTCTGGGTTGACATGGCCTTGTATATTAAGCAGAGATCACCTCTGAGTAGACAATATGCGACAGAGTATAGCTGGAGTTTCTTAAGGCGATCAGCATAGGGCATCTGCTTTAGGCCTGTGAGTCTTTTAGTGAGGCATTTCTGTGGCCTTTACAGTTGTTGCAGATGTCTTGAGAGGTGCATACCAAACGGGGCGTTGTATTCTATAATGGGTCTAATGAGGGATGAGTACAGTGGGACAATAACCTCCTTTTTTCTGGATGAAAAGCCCCTAGTGATAAGGTGTGCCACAAGGCAGTATCTCTGACTCCTCAGACTCCTCATGCCTTCTACTGCCAACACAGCACTAGGGCCTTCCTATCATGGTAAGGTTTCATGGTGTTAACATGGTACTTTTTTGTGCCCCTGCCTCCTGCCCAGCAGTGCTACCATGTAGTTAACAGCACTGACCTTCCTTACCACTTTGAAGGGTCCTTCCCAAGCTGCCTGCAGCTTATTGTGTCTGAGAGGAATGAGAACCATAACCTGCTGCCCCACAGCAAACTCTCTAGCTCGAGCTTTCCTCCCATACCAGACCTTTTTCTGCTGCTGAGCTTCAGCCAGGTTCTCCTAGGCCAAGCCTGAGATTTAGGTCATATGCCACAACAGACTCCTTATGGGATTCACACTCACCCTTCCACTCATCATGAATGAGATCTAGAGGTCTCTTCAACCTATGCCCATACAGCAACTCAAAGGGTGAAAAACCTGTGGATTCCTGGGGCACCTTCCTTCCCATAAGCAAATTACAGATGGGCAAGTATTTGTCCTGCTCCCTCTTAAACTGGTGTGCAAATGTCCATAGCATGGTCTTTAGTTTAACCTCTTAGCCAGACCATTAGTCTGCGGATGGTAGGGGTGGTCTTTACGTGCTTCACCCCACAGTGCTTCACAGACAAGCCAGCAGGTCTGACATGAAATTGACACCTCTGTCAGTCAGTATTTCATTTGGGAAACCTACCCTGCTGAAAATCTTTAACAAAGCATTTTTCACCTTTTCTGCTTCAATGGAGTACAGACCACCACTTCAGGATATCTGGTAGCATAATCTACTACCACTGGGCTACACTTTTTCCCTTTGGAATTTGGGGTACTCAGAGTCCCCACAATATCCATAGCTACCCTCTGAAATGGCTCCTCAATCACAGGCAAATGCATCAAATGAGCCTTGACCTTGTCTCCTGCCTTGCCTATTTTTTTGGCACTGCTCACAGGTCCTGCAGTACCCTGTTATATTTCTGGAAATCCCAGGCCAATAAAAGTTCTGAATAATACGTCTCTTTGTACACTTTATGCCCATGTGACCTGCAAAGGGACTATCATAGGCTATGGCTAAAAGTGCCAGATGGTAGGCTCTGGGCACTACCGACTGCTGTATTCTCTCACATTCTAGCTCTCCCTCAGGGGCCACTCTCTATACAGTAAGAGCTTTTCCCAGTATACAGATTCCCTCTTCCCTTGAGAATCAGGTGCCACTTTGGCTACCTCCCTCAGGCCTTGTAATGTAGGGTCTGATAGCTAAGCCTGTCTTAACTCTCTCTTTGTAACCCTTCCCAGCTCCCCTTCCACAGGAAGTCTAGTATTCTCTAACAGCCGTGCCTCAATGTCAGCCTGGGTACTACTACTCACCTCTGCTACTACTCACCTCTGCACTTGCAGTCACTCTGTCCAAGGGAACATCAGTACCTACAAGCAGCTGTGGCTCACCTTCAGTCTCATTGCTACAGGGTAGATCCCTCCATGAAGTCCCTCCTCCAGAGGGAGGGTTCAGGCACCTAGGCAGCGAGACATTTCCCTGTGGTACATTTGACTGGGAACATGTGGCTGACGTGACATTCAGCTTCAGAGAAATATGGCTGTTTGCAAATTCCTTGTGGGCAAAGAGAGGCACACACTGCCATGCTCACAGCTTAAATACCCAAATGCATGGTGGCAGAAGAAGTAATGAGTGTTGTGCTCAGTGTACAGTACATGCTTATGTAACTACAACATGTAAAAGTGTGCTACAGCATGAAGGAAATCCTGCATGCTAGTGTAGTCACATTTATGCTCTAGTATGCATTTAAGGTAATGTTCTCTAGACACTGTGAAGGGGGTAGTGGTCCATGCACATCATTTATAAAAGCACTGCCCATTGTGCACTGCATTCTTACTGCCACTGACATCCCCTCTGGGCAGCCTGCTGCTGATGCCTGCCATATTTCCTGCTGTCTCATGTTGCCTTGGGGACCATATACATTGTTTTCCCCCTGTGCATTTGGTTATTGAAGTTGTGGGCATAGCAACATATTCTTCTCTTTGCCTACAGGGAATTTGCAAACAGCCATATTCCTCTGCAGCTGAATGTCACTTCAGCCACGTGTCCCCAGTCGAATGTACCACAGGGAAATGTCTCGCTGCCTAGGTGCCTGAACCCCTGAGGGAAAAAGAAAATGGAGATATGAAAATATATGACAAAACTAATTCCACATTTCACATTTTCAGAGAATACCAAGAACAGATAAAAAAACATATAAATGAGGACTTCAATGAACTGGAAGACGATAACAGAATGGAAAAGACGAGATCTAGTCAAGAAAACTGGCAATATTAAGAGAAATTGCCAGGTAAAACTGAACATAATAAAAGGCAAATATGGAAAGTACCTCACAAAAGCAGAAAATAGTAAACAGAGTTGGCAGAAATGTATAGAAGAACTATATAAAAAAGATCCTAAAATTGCAAATACATATGATAATATAAGTTCTGATCTTGGACCAGACAACCCACTAAGTAAACTGAAACTGGTACTAGGAAACCTTGCTGCAGAAAGTGGAAGAGGTCCAGCTAAACTGTTTACAATTCTGCACAGTGGTGCTGTTGCAGTATTGTTTGGAATCTGAGAGCAACAGAGGTCATTAGATTGTTGAAGATTAAAACTAGATTAATTATAAATACACACACCAGTCAAAGTATGTATGTTTACCATATTAATCTCTGATTGTATCTTTTCTGCTTCCATTTGCTCATCTGTTGATTGCATTAATTCACTTGCCTCTGTTATTGACCAAACTGATTCACTGTTTAACACTGAAAATGTGAGTATTGTGCTGTACAATAAAAATGCTGTCTGTTCACAAAGGGATTAGCCTGGACAAATTCTAGACTTGTTGAGAAACACAGGCATGCTGTTTTGTAGGTCAACTGAATACAGGGGTCCTTATCTGAAAAAAATATTTCCCGCTAAAAATGTGGTTAATTACTTTGATTCAAGGAGCTATTCAATTTGAATAAAAGAATTGTCAATATCTCACTTGTCACTTGTTGCTAGCGTGAATAATTCAAAATAAGTAATATCTATTAGCAGTTTATTTTCTTTAACTTTTTGTATCTCAGCCTTTTCTTTCTTAATCTCCTGTGATAGTTAATTTCAGTTATTATCCAGTACGTCAGCGGGCAGTTTATTCTTATGAATGCTAGTCTATCAGTATTACATTTCAGATTCATGATAACGATACTGTTTTATTTAAAAAAAATCTCAGTATAGCCAATGTTGAGCTAATAGTTCAGAGATCACTATCTATCTATGAGTTGTTTATCAGATTTATGACCAGTTGGTATCTTTGTAATACACAAGCCCCAAGGCACCTACTGAGTGGCTAGAAGGTTTCAAAACAAATCTTATTCCAAAATAATCATTTTAATTTTATAGAGGTCATCTGTATACTTTTAAATAAATGAGCTCCTTCATTAACAAGCTGTATACTGCACAGACCAATGGCATCCATGTCAAAAATGTACTGATTAGTTTTAAAATATCACCACATAAACCATGAGTAGAATTTGTAGATACACTGTTACTGCTGTTGATAATATGACTGGTACAGACATTGGCTTTGTTGCTTTCATTCTAATCAAGGCTGTACAGCTGCAACTCTAATGAAGATAAATGTCTTTACTGATATGGTGTATCATAACCCACAATGGTAAAGGATGATTCCTCATACAACTATACTGGAGAAAAATAATTGAGCTCAAATGCCAAGTAAGTTGTCCAAAACAGCGACTCTGCATCAAATAACTTAGACTGGATATTGGGGCTGCCATCACAACCTAATGGTGAATTGCTCATGGCTCTCTATAACACTTTAAACAAGTACACTGGCGTTTGTCAAAGTGAGGCAAAATATAGTAGAAAATTCTGAAAAAAAATCTAAATGGTGGATTTAAAAAATCAATATATTCTTAAACTAGAAATAAATGCTTATTAAGCCTTCAGACATTATCCAACACAATGCCACAAGGCAAAAGTCAACTCCATCCAAAAGGAACTCATTAAAATGTCAAAAGAAGCAAAATGGCATTTGAATTAAAACTTGCCATTAAGATGGCTGATAACAATAAAGGGATCTACTTCAAAACACTGAAATTTCATAAAGTTGAAATTCAAAACATTAAGACCAAAACATTGAAATCCCAAAACACTGAAAACCCAAAACAATGAAAACTCAGAACATTGAAAGTGTGCTTCATAACATTAAAAAGTACAACACACATGCAAATTACATCCCCTTCAACTATAACAACACCCAACTAACAAACACACTCTCTACTATGTTTCTGCAGGGAGGCAAGCCCTCCTGCACCCCCCCATATGGGAGTCTGCCCCCCTGTAAATTAAATATACCAACTGCAAAATTGCACTACAGTGGAAAAAACGTCAATTTCCTAACCTCACTGTATTGTGATCACCATACACTGGTTTATTTAATTTACGGGAGGTGTGGGGGGCAGAGCCCCTCACATGGAAGTGTTTGTTAGCTAGGTATTGTTATAGGTGGGGGGGATCTTATTTACATGTGCGATGTAGTTTTCAATGTTCTGAAGTTTCATTGTTTTGGGTTTTCAGTGTTTTGAATCTTCAATGTTATGGTCTCAATGTTATGAATTTCAATGTTATGAGATTTCAATGTTTTGAAGTAGACCCCAATAAAACCTTCTACAACTACATTTGAGAAATGAGGGGAAAGATAAACAAATTGAATGTGCTGCAACAAAATGATATCACAATTAGAGGACAAGCAGAGATAATTCACACACTAACATACAACTTTGGAACAAATTGCAGGTAACAAAGGTGAGCTCCATACACTCTCCCTTTCTGCAGCATGATCCCACCCAGAGTTAAATTTGAAATGGTCACCTCTTCCTTCAGTAAGGTCACAGACAACAGTTCTATGACACCAAGTAAGATATCAAGAAGCCTAATTTTTGCACTCAGAAATATCTTAGTATGAAATACCAACTTGAGTAAAGGTTAGTTTAAGAAGTCCAGTTTATTTATTTATTTTACATTTGTTGACCAGGCTAATCTAACTGGATATATGTCCATTTTCAGTAGAGGCCTGGGGAGATAAGCTCTGAGAGAACAAATAACAAAAACAAACAACTCATATACACACAAAATTCATAAACAACTATTAACAGGTAAAATGAACTTTAAAGGAATAGTTCAGAGATTATCATATAAGGTAGACTATCCATTCATAGTACAGAGTAATGCAGTTAAAACACAGACAACAGGTTGTTACATAATAAAAAAAGAAGGCATGTTAAACAATAGTTACTATAGTAAAAGGTAGTCTCAATAATCTTAAGCTTTAAGAAGATGCAAATAAGGGTGTATAATAAGACTAGGGAATGTTGTATTCAAGGAGAGTTGGACTTGATTAGAGAGAAGAAGAGGGTAGGCAGAGGCAAGATAGAAGAGCTAGTTGCTTAGTCAGGCTTTGTACAGGGGCACAACCAGTGTGATTTGAACAAGAGTTTAAGTTTACTTTTGAAAAGTCATATAGGGGGCAGTGAGGAAAGTTCATTGGGAAGTAGGTTCCAGGATTTTCCAAAAGTAATAGAGAAGAGAGAGTCCCCAGCTCTGTTGTTGGATTTTGTAATATCTACAAGCAGTTTGTGTGATGATCGTAGGGACTTTAGATTGGTATAGGGGGTGATGAGGATATAAAGTATGGGAGTATTTGTTGGTTGGTCAGTTGGTGGAAAATTAGCTGATTTTGCAGTTCAAGCCATCCAAGCTGCTTTAGATTATAACAGTGGTGGGTTCTGAAAGGGTTTCTTGTAGCAAATCTGGCTATGTTATTGTATGAAAGTTCCATTTTATTGAGGTTGTTTTTAGATAGATTTGTATATATGAGTGAGGCACAGAGGAGAGTAAAGATTAGATGAGTGTGAGCAATAGTTATTCTAGCTGAAGGCGAAATGAAGGGTTTGACCCTATAGAGAGAGCCAAGCTTTTTGTTAACAGTTTTTAGAGTGTTATTGATATTGGTGTCAAAGTTGAGTTTGTCATCTATGGTGATGCCTAGTAGTTTTGTTGTAGGTTCTGGAGATATTAGAGTGCCATTGTTGGATGTTACAGTGAAACATATAGGGGAAGACCTATGTGTAAGAGTAAAAAGGAGGAGCTTAGTTTTTTGGGGGTTCAGGAGGAGACAGCACTGTGAAAACCATTTTTCAACTGTGTTAAACACTGTTTGGGTAAGGGAGTGAAGTTCAGATGTGGTTGAGGATGAGCATACAAGAATGGAGTTGTCTGCGTATTGGATGCATGTCACTTGGGGAATTGCTAGGTGAAGGACATTGATAAATAAAGTGAATAGTAAGTGTCCTAAGATGGACCCCTGAGGGACACCAAGGTTAACTGGCAGGTGGGTAGACAGAGAATTATGCCAAAGAACAGCCTGTTGTCTGTTTTCTAAGTAGGATTTGAACCATTTTATAGCAGGTTTATCTAGTGACAGGGATGTAAGGATGTGTAAAAGTATCTGGTGATTTACCATATCAAAAGCTTTTGACAGATCAATGAGCAAAGCAGAGGACAGAATATTTTGGTTTCAGTTTTTGTTGATATGGTCTGTAAAGGAGGGGAGGGCAGTAGTAGTGCTGTGGGAAGGTCTTAAACCATGTTGACAGCTGGATAGCAACTTATTATGGATAAGGTGGTCTAGCATTTGCTTGTGGATACATTTCTCCATGATCTTTGCCAAAGGAGAAAGTAGGACTATGGGACGGTAGTTGGAGAAGTCAGTAGAGCTTCAGCTTTTATGTAGGGGGATAATATGGGAGACTTTCCAGATACTTGGGAAGTGTCCTTCAGTGATGGTTCTGTTAATCAGGATGGAAATGGGATAGGCAATGGATTTAGCTGCCTTTTGTAGATACTGAGCAGGTAGCTGGTCTGCTGAAGGAGAGGATAGTTTCAAATTTTGGATAAGGGTGAGAATATATGTTGTTGGGACTGGTTGGAAGTGAAATGGGTGGGGTTGGGTGAAATTTAAGTTAGCTATGGGAAAGTCTTGAGGTGATAACTGACTGGCAAGTGTTTGAATGGCTTCAGTGAAAAAGGTATTAAAGGCATTTGCAGTATGCTTGGGATTTTCCTGGTCTGTGCCTTGTGGATTTGGCGTGATGGATTGCCCTGGATGTAATAGTTTGTTAATACACATCCAGAACTTTTGTGGTTTATTATGGTAGGTTTTCTGGAATTGTAGGTGGTAATTTCTTTTGTCAGAGAATATAGATTTTTTAGTGTCGTTTCTCAGCTGTCTTAAATATTGTTGGTTAAGTGGGTTTTTTGTCATTCACCATTTATTCCAATATTTGTTTCTAAGATAGATTTTATGCTTGGTTTCTTTTGAAAGCCATGGGGTGGATTTAGTTCTGATTCTGATAGAGTGGGTGCAAGCATGGTGGTAAAGTATAGCTAGGAAGTTGGAGTTAAAGTATTTAACAGCATCTTCCAATGGGAGGTATTTTAAGGGAGACCAGTTACATGCTTTTAGTTCATTTTGGAAGAGCTCTGGGTTAAAGTTCTTTTTAGTTCTTATTGTCCTGCAAATGGTTGGAATGGGAAGATTGGTCTTATGCCTGATGATATAGGTGAGTGAATGATCACTCACATCATCAGGGAGAGTTCCAGCTTCATAGGTCTGGGGGAGATTATTTATGAGGATCCAATCTAAGGTACTTTCTTTCTTATTGGGTTTGTTTATCCTGGTAGGGGAGGTAATGGTTTGAGGGAAACCAAATAAATTGATATGGGTGGTTGGGTGATCACTGCTGCAACATTTCCAGTCGATGTTAAAATCACCTAGGATTATGGTTTCTTGGGGTAAGTTTTGAGATAACCAGCAAAGAATATCCTCTATGGTGGCAATGCTATTGGCAAGTGGTAGATAGATGCAGACAATATAAATAGATTTGTAAGTGTTGCTATGGAGTTTGGAAATAAGAATTTCAGCGTTAGAGGTTAGAAGTTTTTTTATTATCATAGGTAGTAATTTGAAGGCTAGATTTAAATAAGATGGCAAACCCACCACCCTTTTTAGCTACATGGTCAAGTTGCAAGATGATATATCCTGGTGGGATGACTTTATTGTCTTCATTGTCATTTTAGTCAAAAACATGTGGGTAACATAGCTATTAAAACCACACATCTTCCTAACTGAGAGGCTTTTTGGTTTTATCTTTTTATACTTTTAATACTCTTGTTGATTTTTTAACATTTTCACAATCATTATCTTTTAAGGTCAGCAGAAATTACAAGCCAGACACATCTGAGAAACAGCATTCTATCATCAGACTCAACTTTTGAAATATTTCTTGTTTATTTAGACACCTTCAACAGGGCAACTTATCAGACACTTGCAGGATATTCTAACTGTGAGATTTTTTATGCTTTCTGCCACAATAGCTGCTGACCATCGACCTTCCTCCTGTGAGCTGTACCCATTCATTCCCTGTCAGTCACAGTCTAGGCTCAGCTCTGGACTTTACCCTTTGCACTAAGGACACCTTTTACCATCTGACGTCATGTATGAATGCAGCAACTTCCCATCCCTTCTACTCATCCTCCCATTTACACACATCTTCTAATGTCCACTCCTGTATCTCCCTCTTATCTACTTCAGATGAATCACTGCAAAAAAATTGCTATCCTCCTTGAAAATATTTATGTAAATAGATGTCCTATCTGGATCAGACAATCTGGCCCTATAAATCTTATTCACAGAATGTATAATATCTCTTTTACTTCATATCTGCAATCTTTGCCTCACATCAAACATCACACCCAACATATTGAAATCAGCACTGCTCAGGCCACTACCCAAACAACCAAATCTCACTAAAGCCTCTGAATTCTGCCAACTTCAATTTAAACAATACATATAAACATCCTACAAATCATCATAGACAACCAAATAACAACTTACTTACATTAATATCACATTCTATCAGAGGAACAACACAGATTTTGGCATGGCGGAAGCAGAATGATGGCGCTGTGGACCCTTGCTGATGAAGCCCTCCTAAACCTGGATAAAGGAAATAGGTGTTAGCTTACAAGCAGTGCCCTAGTTCAAATATTTCTTATCCATGAGAACCTTCAGAGTTAAAATTGGTTTCCTGCGCAAACAGGTGCTCCATTATGCTACATTCTAGCACCACTACCTTTTTTCTATTTTAGTAAACAAACTTCCATCTGATCTGCATACTCTTTCTCTTTTATTACACTCATGACATAATCATTTATAAATCTAGCGCCAATCACCCTGACATTGCAAATGATCTCCATGAAGACCTCTTAACACTCAACTGATGGCTTACAAAGAAAAATAAAATCCTTCTTAATGCAAAGAAAACAAAATCCATGATCGCTGGTATTCACCAAAAGCTATCAAAACCTTACAACATTGATCATAACAGTACAAAACAACCATCCCATTGAAACTATCTTACTAACTATACAACAAAAATCTGACCTTTAACTAGGCTCCCTACTCTTTAAACTCCTGTATCAAGATGCAGTCTCTCCATTCCCTCAAAACTACTACCAGTCACCCACTTCTACAGCCTTAGAATTCAATCACTTTCTGAGACAACTTCCCAAAACAAAGCTGTACTATACCAACCATAACTTCTCTCTGCTAGCCCCTAACTCTGGCATGAGTTCCCACTCTGCTTAAAAGATATCCAAGCTACACCACATTCTGGAATTTAAAAATACCTGATGAAACATAGCAACTGAAAATATCCTAACTCTGGTCACCTAACTTAACACTCCCTTCAGCCTCTTAACATACATTCCCTCCTGCTAGTTGTCTTTACACATACTGCTGGCTTAAACCAGTACATATGTAAATAACATTCACCTCAGACTACGTTCTGCCCTGATGTCCATTTCCCTACTCTGCTGTTTTCTTCCCCGATTCCCTTGTCTATTTTTCTGCCTTTTGTACTGATTCTAATTCCATCTTTATCTATCCCCTCTCTTTTCTTATTTTCTGTTACTATGTTGAAAACCAAATTATCCACAGTTCTTGCTATTTATGTTGTTTTATTAATACTGTTTTGCTTGCTGTATCTCAGCTGATGTTTTATCTGTTGTATCACACTGTTTTACTTCTAGTATCTCACAACCTGGACTGGACCTGAAATTGGTCATTCATTGATCAGTGCCCCACTCCAGTAAACAAACTTAAACAAAATAAATAAATAAACTAACAAAAATGGTCACTGACTCTGGTGACAGGCAGACAAATAGAGGGAACTATCATCCAGACAGGCATGAAGGCTGCTTAGCTCAGGTGTCTGAAGATCCTTAGCCTCCCTTGCAGTCTGTTGCCAACCAAATTGCTCACTAGCCTGTATTACAAGCCATCTCAATCACCAACTTAAATTCCCACAACAGAGAGCTGATATTACCATTCAATCATCCCTGAAGCCACAAAACCCACTAAATGTTTCACAATATCTTCCCTCCACTGAAGATCCCTGAATTGTCTATGGGCCTGCAAGGAAGCCTTGATCAATACACACAACCAGACTTTTCTGTTTTAAGCCCTAACTCCCCTGGGTGGGTGCAACATGTAGCCCACATCATCACAGGGGCCACTAAGCCTTCTCAATGTGCATACATACAAATAAAATATACCATAGTAAGTCCACATATACAGCTCTCTCTCTTGCCATGTATTGACATTGTAGCACTGCATACTGAATGAACATCCCAAACAGAAAATTCAGTTAAGGCAGAAACACAATTCATCCACATTAAAGTCAACAACCATCAGCTGTATTCTAGTACTGCAATACAAATCCTTCAACAAATCAGTGTTGTTTCTGATGAACAGGCAGGAATTTTTGTGAAGCTTTAAGTCTATTTAATCTTTACTGAAATGTCTCAGTTCCACAGCTATATGACAATGAATGCACTACAAAAAAAGGACACTGGTGCTTAATATAGGTTCCTAAGTTCATATGTAAATACAAGGCTAGCTGCCCTTTTGGTACATTTTAAGCCATGTTCCTTTTTGATGCTTGAATTAACCTATCCCATTTGGTATTAGATTGGCCTTACCCATTCCATGGTCAATAATTATATATTACCATTAGTGAGAATAATTGGGATCATAAGTGAGAATAATTGGGATCATACCATAGATAGTTTGAAGAGGCCCATGCATGGAATAAAGCATTTAGAAGTGACAAGGGCAGTACTGGGGACAATTTTCTGTTTCCCATCCTTAGATATAAACAAAAAATGGGTATTCCAAACCACTAAATATTTAAATAAAACTTAAGTACTCAGCAATTTTGAGACAGACTCTTCATCAGTTAATAAAAACACTGGATTCAGCAACTGTTTAAATAGGAAATCTCTTAATCAATTAGTAATTCAATTAAACAATTTATAAGCAGTTGTTAAAATAACTTTTTGCATAAAATATACACAAAATCATATTGATGTAATAATCCCTTATATATTAATATAGTAAATGCAACCTGTAAATAAATGACATACCTGTGTACTTAAGCAGAATTATTATGTCTCAATCAAAGACGGGCTTAATACTAGCAAAATAATTTAAACCTTTTGCAAGTCTGATAGAAATCATGTCAGATTTTGTTAAATATCTACAAAATACTACTGCTTTTTTGACTTCTAAATTAAAGTATTCTACTGCCTCTGTTCTTTTCCTAGATGTAGAGATCTATGTGGTTGAAAACAAAATTAGTAAGGTTACTCATCATAAAGATGTCAAGCTAATAAATACCTTTATGCTCAAAGTATGAAACCACAAGGCACTTATATTAATATAGTAAGAAGTCAGTTTAGACGAGTACGAAGACTATATACAGAAGATGATGAATTTTTGAATTTCATTGATAAAATGACTGGTCATTTTAGACAGTGAGGCCATCGTTTAGAAATGTGGCAAAGAAATAAGGAAATATTGTTATTTGAGAGGATAAATATAGCACAATTGTATTATATTGAAAATAATGTTCAATAGGTACGTAATGGGTTAATTACATATGTCATGAAGTACAAAAGATGCACAAAACAAGTGCAAAAAAAAATATATATATATATATATATATATATATATATATATATATATATATATATGGGATCCGGACACATGCTCGACTAGCATATGTCCGAATCACAAAACATTGAACACACATACATGAAAGCGCTAAACATCGACAAGCGCTTCCGTGTATGTGTGCCTGTTTCGTAAATCGGACTACAGTGCAGGTAAGAGAAAATTCCCTTTTCCCCACTGTAGTGTGATCTCAGAGTGAGAATAATAAAGTAGGGGGGGTGTGGGGGGTGCAGAAAAGTAGATTTTTTTTTTTTGAACTACACATACACGGAAGAGATTTTCGATGTTAAGCGCTTTCGTGTATGTGTGTTCGATGTTTTGTGATTTGGACATATGCTAATCGAGCATGTGCTGTTGTTGTATCTTTTGGCTTTTCCCATTTAGGGGTCACCACAGCGGAACTCCAGTCAGCTAATGATTGGCAGTAGATTTTTACATACTGAGTTGCCAGCCCTGACTCACAACCTTTAACGAAGGTACGCCCATTCATGCATGTCTCCACACAGAAGATGCTTTAGCTGAGAATCAAACAGGACAACGTCTTACTGTGAGGTGACAACGCTACCAGATCACCACCACCGCAGAGTCGAACATGTGTACTTGACCCATATATATATATATGTGTGTGTGTGTGTGTGTGTGTGTGTGTGTGTGTGTGTGTGTGTGTGTGTGTGTGTAGGGATGTCTCTGAATAAAAAGGGGACTGTGCTCTTTTATACTTATAATTTCTGTGATGTTTGTTTGTCAAGAAACAACTTTTATACATCCAGTTACTAATATGAAATTCTTTTCAGATGGTTTGCAACATGTACAGCTGAAAATAGTGTATATCTTGCTCCCTGTTTGATATAGAAATGTTTTTATGGTGGAAAAACTATTACAAAATGAAAATAAAGAATATGTGAACATCAGTCTGACATTAAAAGGAAATAAATACTAATGCATTATTTAAACACATAGAAGAAAAGGGGTCTGACCACAATTTTAAGTTCAGAGTTATTCACAACGTTATTAAGGATATGAGAAGTGGTGACCATGATCTATTAGTTGAATAATTTGAATACAAATGGATTAATTACTTGAGGGCTGATGTATACCCAGGTTTAAATTCTATTGCTACTATTAAGTGTGTTCTTTGATTGAGACGTAATGTGCTCTAATTCTGTTTATATACACATGTATGTAACTTATATAAGGGATGCATTTAATATATTAATAAATGAATGGAGAATTATAACAATATAGTTAGATCTGTATTTTATAAAAAAATCATTTTAACAGCTTTATTATTTATTTATTTGACATTTGTTTACCAGAAAAGTCTGTTTAGGATGATATTCCATTTTCAGTGGAGGCCAGGGGAGAAAATAATGTCATATTAACTAAGTCAAACATTTAGCTTCAGTTCATACAAACTAAACCTATACGTACACACTACAAATATTTGGACAACTATAACAAGGAGCTAGGGACTAGTTCAGGCTGGGGTAGTACAGGAGAACAGTCCCATTTTATTTAGGTAGTCTTTTAGTAATTGTTATAATGTTGGGGAGGTTAGGGTGAGATATAATTTGCAGAGGGACAGAATTCCATTTTTAGCAATAGAGTTCAAGTAGAGACTTTGACCAGAGGATTTGTGGGGGGTTATATATGCTGAGAAGATGTTGTTCATTAGATCAAAGTAGTCTATTAGGGTGACAGGAATGGAGAATAGGAGTAAAAACAGGGCAATTATCGGGTTTATGAATAATATTGTGTGTGGTGTGTGAATATAAGTTGTAAGTAATCTAAGTGGTGAAGCAGTTTCAGACAATTCAAAGCCTTAGGGGCAAAGTTTGCAACCTTATTATAGCATACCTCCAGCATTTTTTTTAACTTTAGCCTGAAGGTTGGTTAGGGTGGTTGCACTATATAAGAGAGACAAAAGAAGGTAGGTAGTGGTAAGAGTGGTTTTGGTGGTATACTAAGGATGTTTTTGTGCCTATAGTACATTCCTAAATTTTTTGAGTCTTTTTTATTTTGAACATGCAGGCCAGACTTAAGGTTATCATCTATAATCACACTAAGAAATTTTGTAAGGGAGTCTACTTCAGTTTCAGTTTTTAGTGAAAATATTTTGAAATTCATTTTATCAGGCATGTGTGATTTAGGGAAAAATAGCAGTAACTTTGTTTTTTTTTAGTGTTGAATAGTAGCTCAGCATTATGGAGCCATTTCTCAACTGAGGAAAAAGTTTCTTGAGTGATAAGGAGGAGTTGAGGCAAGTTATTAAATGCACATACACTTGTAGACTCATCAGCATATTGTATAAGAGAGGCTGGATTTATGGAGGTATAGAGGTCATTGATAAAGATATTAAAGAGGAGGGGACCAAGAAGTCTTGGGGTACACCAATGCAGACTTGCAGGTATGGAGAAAGAGAGTATTCTGCATTCTATAGGCTGGAGCCTATCAATTAAATGGCTATTGAACCACAGTAATGAAGAAGGGGATAGTCTAAGTTGAGACACTTTATATAGGAGTTTAAGGTGAAAAACTGTATCTAAGGATTTTGACAGGTCACGGAGTAATGAAGAAACAAATTTGCCCAGTATTTGTTAATGGTGTCAGGGAACCTAGTAAACTGTATCAGAAAAGTTTAGTTTGCAGGTTAAGAAAACTGTGTAAATATCTCTTAAACCGTAGACACTAAGCATTATATCTTAACTGAAGAACTGATACTTTGAGGACTGCTTAAAGGTTTAATAGACAGAGCGGGAACAATAATCACCTTTATGCCCAACAGCAGCAATCAAAACAAATACACTGGACTCCAGCTGCTTGGTGGATCATCTTAGTGAAAACATACACCGTAGAAGAGCATGCTGGGGTAAAGTTTGGGTAAATCTCTAAACATGTTCTTATCCACTGCCTGGTTCTGTAAAAGCAGTAAGTTATACAGCAGTAACTCCCAAGCACAGTAAGCTAACTTAAATTCTACTTATAAGTTCCTATATTAACTAGTCACCTCTGTGTTAGGGTATTGAGAATCAGAGCTAAAGAGTAGCTTTGCTATTACACAAGTAAGGTTAAGAGAGAAACAAGAAAAAGCCATAAACATTTACAAATAATTTGTTGAATACACCATTTAACTAATTAAATACATAAAGCCACTTAAATCAAAATAAACACACAATAATGAAATAGCAAAAATAATTGTTTTAACCATTACCAGCATCATAGCATTTCGGCAAAGATACGAATATGGACACGAATAACATTAAAAGCATTACATTTCAGTAGTCATAAGAATATGCAGTCAAATAACACAGTAAAAGCATCAAGTAAGGAAAATCACAACAGTTACAATTCTATAAAGTGGAGAGATATAGTGCCATGATGGCACTAATCAAGATTTAAAGAGCATTTATACTTAAAAGAGTATAAAGGTTAAGAACAAACATGGCGTACCTTAACTGCCGTTGAGTTAATATGGTGGCATAGCCATGTGTCAGAGTGCAGTGCAACTATCACAGACAAGAAGTGGAAGGGTCAAAAAAGTTCAGGGGGCAAGAAGAATTACAGTGTCCCAGTAGGGCCTGGAAGATAACACATTCCTTCATCAAGAACTACTGTCCTGCAATGAGAATAGTTATCCCAGACTTAGCCCTGCAGGAAAACAATCAGTCAGGATTAGCAAAAGGTAAATAAAAATGTCTTAATAGACTAGGACACAGCAATAACGGAGTCAGTGTTAAAAAATAACTGCAAATGTTGGAAGTATAAACACAAAAAACAGGAAAAATCAATCATATTAGTGGGAGATAGGAAAGGACAGTGTATTAAATAGCAGTATCGTGAGAATGCTAAAGAAGATAGAACTAAGCCAGCCCATATGGGGGGAAGTAGGCAGGCAGTTAGGAGTGAGATATATGTAGCAGATAGGGGACAGGCAGCAGCCAAAAATCAATAGTAACCCACTATGCCCTTTATTTATAAATTGTATACATTAATTAATAATTTATTGATTAAGAGATTGTGGGATTTAAACAGTTGCTGCATCCAGTGTTTGCTTAATTAAGAGATTGTCTTGAAAGGTTTGTGTACTTATATTTTATTAAAATATTTGGTGGTTTGGCATTCCCTGTTTTACTTCTGTTATTACTGTTGTAAGGGTCACCCTTTTTGGTTACTGTTCTCCATTTGATGTTTTTGGTCCCATTCTTAGATCTAAGTTGCACTTGACTATGGACAGGAATGAACTTTGTTTTACATGTATGCAGTGTCTGTTCCAGAGCAGCAGTATCCTCTGCAAGATATATCTGTCCCTCAAAACCATTCTGTTGATGCTGCAAAAGAGGTTTAGATCCCTAGCTGAGTGTTTCTAATGCTATTTGACTTGCTGTTGTGCAGAAAACAATGCCCTGTGCCAGTCCCATGCGCTAGTGCTATATCCCCTCAGCTCTTCAAGTGAAGAACAGAAGAAAAAAAACTCAATTTCTTCTACTGGCACACCAACCAGGTGGCCAGAAGCATGACTCGCACCTCCCCACAGACACACCCCAGAAATTCAGGTCCCATTTCTGTTGCTGCCTCCAATCCTCCTTCCTCACACTTTAGTAATAAAAAAATCTTTTAAACTGTAGCAAACTACTTACTAAAACTGCAGCAAAAAGTTGCTACAATTTACACCCAGTCTGCATGGAGTGTACAGTGGTCAGATTTTTAAGAAAAATATTTTTTTTCTTTTAAACTGCAGCAAACTGCTTGCTACAAATATAGCAAATAGTTCCTACAGCTTACAGTCTGCCTGCACTGAGCACTACAGCACTCAGGTTTTAGTTAAAAAAAAATTACTTTTAAATTGTAGCAAACTGCTACAATGTAGCAAGCAGTTACTACAGTTTAGACCACACTCGGAGTGCTACGGCACTCAGGTGTGACTGCAAATACAATATTGCACTAAAGAGCGGTCAGAATGATGGCTGGCCAACTGCACCCCTGTAACACTTTGCACCTGGAGCAGTTGTACCCTTTCCCCTGCCTTAGCTATGCTATTGGTGACAGGGCTTAGACTCAGTCCATGTAGGACATATTGTTTAGGTCATGTGTCCTTTTAGTAAGATATTTCTGTCAGAATTTTAATTATTGCATGTGTCAGGACAATACATGCCAAAGAGGAAGTTATACTCAATGACTGGCCTAATAAGTATTGAATAAAGGGGCACAATGCCATCCTTAGATCTAGACACTATCCCTTTGTTTATAAGCTGTGTAATATAGAAGGGCTTTTTTTACAACAATGGGTACATTTTGGCAGTGGTGGCTGGTGACTTCAAATTAAAGGGGGGCTGCAGGAGACAGCTGAATGGGTGGGGCCAATGGGAATGGTGTGGCCAACTAGAAAGGGTTGGAACTATGCTCAGAACCACAACAACCGGAACTTTAATTAAATACGCTGCCCTGGGTGCCATATCGTCATTACGAGAGTCCAATCTAGACAAAATGAAGTGTAGAAGAAAAAATATTTCAATACATTGGCTACATGACAGCTTATTTAATATCTAGATGGAAACACAATGGTTGTTATGCATGAACAAATAAATTACTTTTTAAATACATTACTGGAATGCCAGTCAAAATCAAGTATAAAAAAAAAAAAACAAACAGCACTCAACTCAAACCACTTCTCCTTGCACTGCAGTTCTAATTATAATTTATATTCAGCTTTATAAAATTACAAAGTAACATACTGAAAGTAGCAATCTCTGTGATATCCCCACTTGTAAAAATGTTTCTTATCCAAAAAAGACCTGCTGCCTGGCAACAACTATATACTTGTTTCATGGGGAAGACATGATCAAAGTAAAAACTGAACAGCAAACAAGAAACAAGCTCAAGATAAATTGCTTAAAGGATTACTGCACAAGTTATGGACGACACATGATAGATTGACATTCTGTTTAGTTTACGGGTAAAACCTGCAAAGATGACTGCAAGTCTCCAACAAATGTAATGAGCTTCTGAAAATACTGTAATCCTGTCTTTTATTACAAATACTGTCATATGCATTTCAATACCTAAGGCTTATACATTATCTAGTTATGTAAATATTCTCTACATGGCAACAACAAAAAGGCTTTCAATGTTAGTAATTCTTTAACAGTATGCTTATTAAAGCTTGCTTGCAACTTACAATCTCCAACAAGCTTACCTGATGGTCATTAAAGCATTGCTACTTAAACACAGAGTAA
The DNA here is from genome assembly GCF_019279795.1 of Protopterus annectens. Taxonomy (NCBI): domain Eukaryota; kingdom Metazoa; phylum Chordata; order Ceratodontiformes; family Protopteridae; genus Protopterus; species Protopterus annectens. The sequence goes on from NC_056734.1 coordinate 132,755,271, forward strand.
CAGGGCACTGCGACAGCATGCATTTTCTGAATAATAAGAAGCATAAATCGATACTATAAAAATATGACAGAAAACCAGAACATTCTGAAAAATCAAGGACAGATGAAAAGCCACTGTCATACATCTGACTACTTTGGATGGGGGAATACTCTGCACACTTACACTGCTTCTTGCCTTGCTTAGACACATCCAGAGTCACTACATGGGGGAGTGGGGTGCAACAAGAATGTCACAGTTTGAAATGTCTCTGGCTGACGATGATGGCTCTGACACTCATACCTCTCAACCTCAGAGCAAGAAATCTGGACAAAGCCATACATAGAAGTGGGACACATGCCCAAAAATAAGGACAATTTTTTAAATACTGCTCTTAATAAACTTAAAAAGATAATAGAATAGTAGTAGGTCTTGCATTACTATGAATTTTCTGATGGGTATGAAATCTGAAACTCAAATGTCTGCCATTATTTTCTAACTTCAGTCTTTAATGATTTGCCACTAATTTGCCAGAAAACTGCAATTTTATGAAAAACGGACAAAAAATGTGATGCAAAAATATAAAGTTGCCACACAATACAGCTGGGAACCTGTCAAAGAAGGGACACCTTTTTAATATTAGTACTGTTAACTTGAGCAGCTGACAAAATAAGAGAATCTACATGCATTTCTGAAATAAAAGTAATCTATAACTCTGATCATTGCAGTTATTTAGAATTGTAAACCCTGCACGTTTTCTTCCAAAATTGCCATTTTGCAGAGGGATTATTAGGGAAGAGCAACATTTTGAGCCAAAATTGTGGACTGTTGAGAAGTTTGGATATTCCTAATTCTATAAAGTGATTTATTTGCATGTACCTCTTAATCTCTTAATGCAGGAAATCTGGGCAAGGTCAAATAAATATATTGAAGGAACATACAAACAGTACTAAAAATTTCTCTTGTAAAAACTTAAGACAGTTTATAGAATAACAGGTCTTGCTTTAGCATGCATTTTTCTGAAGGTTATGACATCTGAAACTCAATGTCTGTCATTATTTAGTGACTTAATTCCTAAATGATTTGCCAGAAAACCACAAATTTTATGAGAAACAAACCAAAAATAAGAAGCAAAAATCTATTCATTCTGCAAAAATCTGGACAGTTGAGAGGTATAGTTAGCCGGGGCTGTCTTTGAGTTTGCTGCCCTTCCCCCCTCACAAAACCATGGTCAAATGGAGCCTCCCTCCTGCAGCCATTCCTATGTCCTATTCCTTGGTTATTTTGCCCCATTTACCATAAACACTGTAATGTGCATACTGCTTTACTTCTGCGATGACTTGGATTTGAAAGTTTTATTTTGCGTTTTACAGCACAAACACTAATACATATCTGCTAAACAAAGCAATGCAGTCTCACAATGAAAATAGACCTAGCATTAAAACTTCTCTGCCCTTGAAACTCACATTCATTGAAACAGCATTGAAACCCACATTCAAAGAAAGTACATTTTACCAGTGGCAGATAAAGATTAACTTTTGCTGTTTTCAAATCATAGGCCCCTTGCACATGAAACATGCACGTGCTCTTTGATACACTTTCCTGATTGTATTAAATTATATTTCTTGTATAATACAGTACAGTTGTTAGATGGCGTTTTTAATTTATTGTTTTGAACATTTTTCCAGTAAACAATGAAACTAAATGCATGCACCAATAATGACAAAACTGCCCAATTCAGAACATTTCCATCATAAAAGTCTACTCAGACTTCTACAGTCCACCAGTATCAGTAAATATGCACACTCTCCGAAGAAGTAAAAGTCATCTAAATAATTCCACATTAAAGAAATCTGTAACTAATGAAGAGGTTGCTGCTAGCAAACACGTTTATATTTCATTGTTTCATCTACAAATAAAGTGCCTGTTGCTCTTGAGGAATAAACTGCCTATGTTGCATTAAAAAAATGATAAGCTAGTAATATTGCAATAGGGAATGGATGGCAAACTGATAACAGGTTCATAGTTACTAGGTATCTTCGCCAAGAAGGACTGAACCATCCACCCCTTTTACAACACAATACAGTATCAGCAATGTATCTACCTACTGTGGGAGTAGAACCCACAGCCTTCTGCATCAAAAGCAAGTATACTACCTGTTGTGCTATTAACAATGCGAGCTGATTCAGCATAAGCAGCACTAAACTTTTGTTCTCTTGCAGCTCTCAGCTTCTTGTAAAATCTACTTGACACTCAGATTATCTCTGAACTTTGCAGCACAAGAAATCTGGAAAAAGCCAAACTTTATTGGGGGGGGGGGGGGGCAGCACAAAAAACAGAGACACATTTTAAACATTGCTTGTATAATGTTGGAAAGTTGATAGAATAAAATGCTGTGTTACCACCATACATTTCATTGCCAAGTATTGAACCCAGGACCATGTCCACTATGCCAAATCATCTGTTTTGTGAAAGAGAGGAAAACTGAAACTTAAATGGCTACCATTTAGTGAATTCAGTTCTCACCATAGCTGTCAACCTCTTAGCAAAAAAAACATGTGGACAAAGCCAGAAATGAGGAAATACAGCCTCCAAACATATTCAGTGAATTCAGTTCTCACCATAGCTCTCAACCTCTTAGCAAAAACGCATGGACAAAGCCAGTAATGGGGGAATACAGCCCCCAAACATATTCAGTGAATTCAGTTCTCACCATAGCTCTCAACCTCTTAGCAAAAACGCATGGACAAAGCCAGTAATGGGGGAATACAGCCCCCCAAACATGTTCAGTGAATTCAGTTCTCACCATAGTTCTCAACCTCTTAGCAAAAACGCATGGACAAAGCCAGTAATGGGGGAATACAGTCCACAAACATATTCAGTGAATTCAGTTCTCATCATAGCTCTCAACCTTAGCACAAAAAAACTGGACTAAGCCAATAATGGGGGAATACAGTCCCAAAAATAGGGACAAATTTCAAATATCCATGTTATAAACTTAGAAAATTGCTAGAATAAAAGGTGTTGTGGTACCATGCACTTTCTGAAGAATATGAAGTCTTAAATTCAAATGCCTGTAATTTGGAGCAGAAGTCAATTTTCAGCAGAGACCCAGAGAGAAACACTCCAGAGATATGTCTTTGCAAGATGGCAGAACATGCAGCCTCCACACAAAAGGCAACCCAGCCAAGAATCAAACCAGAGAACCTGTAGCTGTCAGGCAGCAATGCTACCACTGCACCACTGCACCACTGATTGTGTAAGGAAACAAAAATACAGAAACCACAGATTTTATGAGAAACAGAACAGAACAAATATGAGGCAAAAATATGCAAATGTTTTACAAATGATGGTGGGTAGGGAATTCAGGCCCTTGCCCCCTGCATCCAACGTACTGGGTTCAAGCCTAAGATATTTTCTACCTGCCACCATGTGTTTTCTCTTGCCACCAATATATAGCAACTGGGGCATTTCACACACACACCACTTACTAATGGCTTTCTGACACTTAGCTCTCACCTCCATTGCCTGCCTAGGTAATCTCTCCTAAAAGAAAGGAGTCCTGCCTGGCAGGGTTATCCTGCCAGACAAGACAGGAAAGCATGGGTTTGTATAAAGAAGAAGCCTAATAATTAAAGGTGAGGAAGAAAATCAATCTGTTAAAAATAAAAACAAGTTAAAAACAATACTTACTAGCCTCCCTCCTTCATTGCAGAGTGTAGACTGGTCATGGTAATGTGGAAAACTGGTCCCTAAATCTCACTACAACTGTCACTTCAAAGCCACAGAATCACACCATATCAAGAATCAACTGTGTTTTCTGATTTTAACAACATCCTTGCAGTCATCAAACTTGGTATAAAATATTTTTTTGTGTGTGTCTTCATGCTATGTTCTCCCAACAAACAAGATTCATCAACCCCTGAAACAGGACTTCTCTATGATTTTTTTAATGTCTTGAGAACACATGGCTTAACATTAACACCAGCAAGATAATGTTTATGTTGTTTGTAATACGCAAGTGGTCAAACAAAGTCCTTGTCACAAAATGTTAACAAATCACTAAACCTATCTCGGCTTTCAAGTACTTAAGTATTTTACTTAGGTCTCATCTAAACTTTCAAGCCTCACACTGAGATAGTGAACTCTTAATAGAAGATAGTTAGGTATCGCTTGAAGATTTTCCATATACTCATTTCAGAAATGACTGATCACAGTTACAGATGTCCCAATTCCTCAAACTGAATATTGACTGCCACAGGGCTACATGTTTAAATATCATTGCCCATTTGTTTGATTCTTTAAAGATGAAGACTCAAAGGTAGATATCTCTGAACGCTAAACCTTAAAAGTACCAAACTGATATTCTGAAAGAAAACCAAACTGCCTGACAAGGCAAGTCATACCTCTCAACTGTCCAGAATCTCCAGATTTTCATAGACTATCTGTCTTTTTGCTTCATATTTATGGTCTGTTCTTTATTAAATTTGTGTTTTTCTGGCAAATCAGTGAAGTCCTCTGTTGCTGTAGGGTCCAGGGCCTTCCAAGTGAAGTCCTCCATTGCTAAGTATGTCCCCGATCTTGTCCATTGCTGTATAGCTCCAAGTACGTCCTCGATCTCGTGGTGAAGTCCTGTGAGAGTAGGTCAGCCTGCAGACATTGCAGTCTGATCCCTTTCCAGTCTATGCAGTTGTAGCTAACTGCAAAGACTTCTGGGATGCTCTTGACTGCTGTGCTTCTAATTCAGACTGCTGCTGAATCAGTCCGGAGCTCTGTGCATGCTCCGGACTGGTTCAGCAGCAGTCTGGATGTTGGAAATGCTGCGAGTGCGCATGAGCGAGGGCCGCAATTTTTGTCCGTATTTTTTTATTTTTTTTTATATTTTCTTTCTTCTTCTTTCTTTTACAGCTGGAGGGGGGCTGCAGTCCTGCAGTCCAATAGCATGGGCCACCCCTGCAGGTTGGTTAAATGTTGGGTCACTGTCCACATAAGTTCTCATATTGCAAACAACTGGGTCAACTCTTAGGGGTATATAGTCAATGTGGTAGTTCCCAAGGGTAGAGATTTCCTAAAGGATATGATAATGCTTTTTTGGTATTTAGTTTCAGTCCATGATTTTGGCAACAGTTATTTATTTGGGACAAATCTTCCTGCAGGATGGCTAAGTCATTTGGGGATTCAGTGACTACTCCTAGCTTTCAGTCATCTACAATCTTAGTTAGTCACAGCCCTTTGGTATTGGTTTTTACTTCAGAGAAGTATATTCCAAACAGGATATTTCCCAGCAATGAACCATGGGGACTCCACTGGTGACTGTTTTTTTTTTTTGTGGTGGTAACTTTCTCTGTTTTAATTTCCTGCATCCTATCTGTAAGCCAGATGTCAACCCATTGGGTGACATAGAGGTTTATTCCCAGGGTATTTAGCTGTTCTACTATGCCCGGTGGTGGACTGTGCCAAAAAATTTGGTCAGGTGGAGGCGTACAGTGTAAACCTTTCTACCTTCATACATTGCTTTAATGATCATTTCAAAAAAGTCCACCAGGTTGAGTGATCATGACCTGCTGTTAACGAATCCAAACTGAAATGAATCCAGTGTTTGAATGTTCTCTATGTCCTTATTGATTACCTCCATGATAACTCTTTCCATGGCTTTGCATATGAGGCTGGTCAGATATATAGGTCTGTAATTGTCTGGGTCTCTGGAAGATCCTCCCTTATGCAGGAGAATGACTGTAGGTGTTCTCCATTCACTTGATACAAAACCTGTATGGAGGCAGAAGTTGAACAGTGTTGTTGGGGGTGGCTAAATTGTGCTTCATGCTGTTTAAGATGCATCCAGGGATATTGTCTGGACCCACTCACACAATATTTTAAGCTTTTGATACTTTGCTATCAAGAGTTAATCAATGGGGGTGGAGCCAAGATGGTCAACTGATAGCAGCAGTTTTTCAGAGCTCCATGAAACTAGTATAAAAACAGGAAATATTTTATTTTAGCAAAAATACTTAGAATTGATAGATGAAAGTATAAACTATATTATTAGTAACTTTGGTGAACTTGGGAACATTTTTTCCTGTCAAATTATAAAAGAGAATATATCATTTGTGGAGATGAGCACTTCGAAGTCTTCTCATTCTGACATGGCTTTAAAAAAAGAAATGCAGCTTGTGACATCTGCTCTACAAGAACTCTCACTAAAAATGGATGATTTTAAGGAAAATTTACAAAACTTCAAGGAAAATTGTCAGAAACAAACAGATTCTCTCAAGGAACTTATATAGCAGCATCAATCTAGAATAACACACTTAGAAGCATCCCTGAATGATCTTGATGGAAGACTGAAGGAAGAAGAAAACCAGAAAGATTTTCTCATCAAACAAAACATTTGGCTTCTCAATAAAGTGGATGACATGGAAAACAGGGACAGAATGTCAAATATAAGGATTTTTGGCATCCCTGGGAGAGCTGAAGGAGAAGATATCATTTCTTTCCTGAATACCTGGATTCCAGAGATTTTAGATTTAAAGGAGGGTCTGTCCTTTGGTATTGAAAGGGCTCATAAAGCTTTAGGAAAGCCAGTGTCAACATCCTCCTCTACTCCTCCCAGATCAATAGTTTCTATCTTATTTGGACAAGGAGTTGGTCCTAAAATCTGCCTGAGGGAAAAGTCCATTACAATTTAATCAAAACCCAATTAGGTTAGATAATGACTATTCTATCAAGGTTTTGGAACAGAGGAAAAAAGTTTGGCCATTAATAAAATTGTTAAAGCAGAATAACATCAAAACTCAGCTTGTCTTTCTTGCCAGAATAAAAATTCTATATCAGAATGAAATGAGATCATTTAATGCCCTAGAGGAAGCCACTGCCTTTATTAAAAACAATAACATTATTTCCTTGCCTGAAGATATGGAATTGGTATCTGCATCTCTGAAGAGAGTTACTGATAAATCTTTGGACTGATGTTAAAAAGAAAAAAGAAAAAACTGAGTCAAAGATTGCTGTTCCCACTAAATCTCTCAAAGCATCTACTGTAACTGGACTTTAATTTGTTTTATACTTGCTAAATCTTCAAATAAGGTATGTCATGACAATATTTTTCTTATTGCTTTTCTTTTTCTTTTTGCTTTTTCATTTCTGAACTTTTTTCGTTCATATACAAATTAAATAACTGTTTATGATTTTAGTATATTAGTATAATATTACTGGTTTATTGAGTGATATAATTGAACAGTAAGCTATCTTTGCTTTTATGACCTTAAGATGACATGCTTTATTTCAAATAATATATAGCCATTTGCCCTGCTAAATGCTCTTCTGAGTTATTACACAGGCATAGTCACTGCTTTTATCAAAACTGTTTTGGATACATGGGATAATAGGGCATATCTATGGTTTAATATATATTAACTAGTTTGTTTTAATATTTATAACTTCTAATTGTTTCAGAATATATATTGGTACCTGTATGAACAAAAAGCGATTTGCCGGCTTTTGAAATAAATTGGGTCTCTCTGACAGTGATATCCTTGTATGTTTTATGGCACAAGGTTTTTAAATGGTTACAAGTTATGTTTCCTGTAGAGTTTAATGTTAAAGAACTGTTTTCTCTCTCATTGGCATTGAATGTTATTTTACTGTTTGGAAGTATCTGACAGTTAAACTTTGCATTTGTTACTGTAAATAAGCAGACTTTGTGACACAGTTAAAGTGAGATCAGGAAACTGTACTGTGGAGCATGCTGGGCAGTAAAATGTCAGTTTGAAATCTAAGAAATGAAGTTTTCTTACTTAGCTCGTGACATCATGCATTCTATGCATGCAGATCAGATTACATTACATCTAATGTGTATATGCAAGCCTGATTGTGAATGTCAAGTCTCTGATTGGTTAATATAGCACAGTAGGCTTCTTTTACAAGAATTATGAGCTACACTGTCTGCAAATCTATTCATGGTTCCCTTTTATAATAGTGACTATATTTTGTGATCAAATATATATACAGAAATGTTATTTTTTCTTGTAAACAGTTAATTATAGCCACTATTTCTAATGAATATACTGGAGTTTTTTATAAATAGATCTTTATAAATAACTTTCCTATGCAGTTAGCAAGTGTTTAGTATAGGCTTATACATTTACAGGAAATGCTTATGACTAATGGTAATAACTGTAAGGAAAATCAAATACCATACTAAATCCTAGCAAATATATGTATGAATAATTTTGATTGAACTATAATTACTTTGCATTTAATATGTTAATTTCCTTATTGTATCCTAGATATTATATATATTTCAGATGTCATGTTTTCAGTTATTATAAAGTCATATTTTTATTATATTAGTACTTTATGACAGGGAAAGAGCTCAGTAATATTTATGACTTGTGATAACACAACAAAGTTATGAGTTTCAGTATTACCCTATTACTATGGTAGATATTTACAGTTATCTCTATCTTAATTTTGTCTTTGAGTCATTCACTTTTAAGACCTGTTATCCATAGTAAGTTTTATATAAATAATGGTCTTTACTAATTTTTGTCATTTTAATTGATGCCAATTAATTATTATTGATTGTATTCAGTTATTTAAACATCTGCTATTCCAAAAGTTTGGAGTTAATTAAGGACAAATATGTCTTATGGAATATTTCTAAAAATCTATGTTAACATCTTTTGGGAATGACACACACTCACTATGTGCTAACACCCAATTCTCATGAAGTTTTTATTTAGTGGGAGTTTGTCATGATAAGATTTATTCAGAGGGCAAATAAATACAATGCTAAATGATTCTTTGATTTGTACTGCTATTTTGAAGTTTTTATTAGAACTAATACAGATAACATGCTTACGTATTTTGAGTAATCATTTAGATTGTTAATAAAGCTAATGTTTCCTTAGTCTATTAAGCACTAAATTCAGATTATATATATCCTAATATGTCTCTTGCTTCCTTAGTGAATAATTACTGTATAAATGTTTAATGTTTCTAATAATAGTGTATGTAACTCATCTCTAAAACCTAACTGGAATCAATATCTGATTAGTTGTTTAGCACTAGTATTTTTCTCTTAATTTATAATATATTCTCCATTTTTTACTTTGTTTTCATGGGCTCGAACCAGCAAAGGCTGATGGATGGGATAGGTACTCTAGCAGATTTAGTTTTGTTTGCTAGACTAGGACTATATCTCATTCCATGTATAGGGTGTATTAAAGTTTATATCAGAGTGAAATATGCTAATATTTTGTTATTTAACTGTTTTTCTAGTTTTGAAATGCCTGACACAATTGCTTTACTTTTATCTTTCATGAGGAAAGTTATTTGGATTAAGATAAATAGAAATACAACAATTGATATTCTACTGTCTATTCAGGAAGAGTATTATGTATACATGATTCTATTAATGCAAGTTCCTTTATTATTTATCTTTAAAGACTTCTGATGTGGATTTAACTTTGATATCCTTAAATACTAATGGCTTAAACAACCCATATAAGAGAGCCAACCTACTAAGGTATCTTAAACTAAACAAGGCTCAAGTAATTTTTCTCCAAGAGACACACTTTAAAATAAATGCCACATTTATGTGGGACCCTAAGGAATACACAATACTTGCTCAATCTTCTTATAAAAATAAGACTAGAGGAGTAACAATTCTATGGAAAAAGACTTTCTTAAATCCCCAAATCATTTACAAACATGTAGATAATGATGGACTCGTGGCCTTAGTTATACTTAAGTTTAATAACAGAATTTGGACCCTGGTTAATTTATACTGGTTCCTGGGTATAAGGGTTGGACTAGCTAAGAAACAGACTTTATTACAACTACTTCTAAAGGTAATTTATACTAGGATGTGGTTTCAATTGTATCACAGATATTACAGAAACTACCAATAGGAAATCTCCTAGGCTATTGTGCTCAGCCAAACAGTTAAAAAAATGGACATAAATGTTTAAATTAAAATATACATTTAATGCTTTGGGACCAAATTCTTTATTATTCTCACACAAGGACTACAGACATGGTACCCAAACTAGAATAGAAAAAAATATATCTCACAAGATCTTTATTCTAAAATCTTGAATTTTTCATTAGAACATTGTCCCTTTTCAGATCATAATTCCCTCTTGTTAACAATACACTTGGAATTCAATCGATTAGCTATTACTTCAAGGATTCCTTCATGTATCACAAAAATTAAAGACTTTAAATATTGGATAACTTCTGAACTTCAGCTTTTCTTGGAGATTAATTATAAACCTGAAGCAAACACAATTATGGTTTGGGATTCTCTTAAGGCCTATCTATATGGTAAAACCATCAGCTGGCACAAAAATAAAGTTAAAGAATGGGACTCAGAGTTACAACAACTCCAAAATCAAATATTATCTCTTAAATCTAATAAAAACTTAATTGCTACAGATAATAAGAAGAAAATAGAAGAAGCAAATAAGAAATACAATGAAATATTATCCCATAAAACTAATTTAGCTATGGAAAAACTGAAATTAAATTCTTATGCTACCTCTCCTAAGCATATTTTTAACCTGTCTATGAAAGTTAAGATGCAATCAAAAATTAATAACATTGATAGTATCTTTCATGAAGGGAAAAGGAAAAAAGTCTCAGACATAGGGGACATTCTGGAGGCTTTTAATTATCATTATGCAGAGCATCATAAAGATAAAATAATAAAAATGAATGTGAGAAGTTAGAGAATATAGTTCTCAACATAACAAGAATTCCTGAGGAACTTAAGTTAGATCTACAAAAACCTATTTCTCAAAAAGAAATTATAGATGGGATTAAAGGAAGTAAGTCTAATAAAGCACCTGGAATAGATGGCTTAATTATCGAAATGTATAGATTGTTCCCTTCTTCTATAATCTCTCTCCTACATAAAACCTTTCTTGAAGTTCAAACATTAGCAAATATTCCTCCTTCTTGGAGATATTCTCTAATTTCCCCTATATTAAAAGAGAATAAGGACCCTAATCATTGCAACTCATATAGACCAATTTCTTTGTTGAATAACGATTATAAACTATTTATGTCAATTATGGTCAATAGATTGAAAATACCCATATCTAAAATAATTAATGAAGACCAAACTGGTTTCATACATAACAGGCATACACAGGATAATATTAAAAGAGTATTAACTCTGATAGATTACATCAATAGAGGAAACCATGAAGCATTGATAATAGGTCTAGATATTCAAAAGGCCTTTGACTCCTTAAATTGGGTTTTTTATGTAAAGTCTTACAGTTATTGATTTCACCCCTTTTTTATAACAATGATAAAGAAAATCTATGAAAATAATCTAGCATATGTCAAATTAGGTCATTTTACTTCCAAAGCAATCCAAATCACTAGAGGTACTAGACAAGGATGGCCCATGCCCCCTATACTATTTGCTCTGGCCATAGAATTTCTTGCCATTTTAATACGTAATAACCTAAAGATAAGAGGTATAAATATATATGACCAATATAGTTATAAAATAACGATGTTTGCTGATGATGTCTTACTTACCTTACCCAACTCTAAGGAAGTGTTAGGTGAAGTGGATATAGTAACAACAAATTTCCAAAAAATCTCAGGACTCTCCTTCAACAAATCTAAATCAAAATATTTATTATTAAATAAAAAAAGAACATGCAGATTCCAGTTAATCATATTATTGGAAACCAAGTGTCAACTCTAGACTATTTAGGAATAGTCCTAGGCAAAAATATAGAGGAAACTTTACAGCTTAACTACGCTAAAGCCATAGACTTAGAGTCAAGACATTAATATGCAAATGGAATAATTTGTTTATAACATCTAATGATAGGTTACAACTGATAAAAATGGTTTTGTTACCTAAAATATTATATATAGCACAAGCCATTATACTTCCACCAGGAAAGAAAATCCTTAAAGAAATCACTTCAACTCTGATGAAATTCCTATGCTACCTCAAAAGAAATAGAGTGGCATATTCTGATCATATCAGAAAATGGGAACAAGGGGGGTTAAAATTCCCAGAGATTGAAACTTATATAAAGACATCTATAATTAAAATAGTGATGAATCGGATAAATCCTAGATACTCTTCCAATTGGAAACAGTTACACTCCATTATACTAATGAATGAAAATTATTTAATCAAGAATGCTTTGGTAACTGACAAAGATAACAAGATATGGCACTATTTAAGTTTAAATTTACGGTATAGTACAACAAAATTAATTAAACTAACACTAATAAACAATATTTTTGATGTGTTTAGAAAATTCATTAACACAAATTTAGATATAAAACTGTGGCATAGATTTTTAATACCATTTACTATTAGAAGGGATTTCCCTGATAAAACACATAGAGAGATTTTTGGTTTATGGGAAAATAATAACCTATTTTGTTGGTTCCAATGTATTGAAAACACATAAGCTTTGAACACACAATGTGTATTGTCAACCTATGGCCTATCCCCTAATGACTGGTTGGTTCTTCAGAGTGTCACAGCATACACTAAGGATCTGTATAGAATAATACATAACTCATCCTTCAAAACCGTACCAAAAATTATAAACTGGATTTTTGGAATTCTATATAATAATATCAATGTTAAGAATGAATTATCATATCTATATAACACTTTAATTGTCTATAAGACAACTAAACATTCTTACTGGCAATACCTAACTAAAGGGTTTCAAGTATCATTATCAATGGAAAATCAAACAAACATTTTATTTTCAGTTAAACTAACTTCTTACTCACAATTCTGGAGGATTTTTCATTGGAAATTTCTACACAGATCCTTTTTGACACCTGAGAAACTCTCAAAAATGAACCCTTCAAACAGCAAGTTATGTTGGAGATGTCATCTGTCCACTAATGCTGACTGGTCTAATATTTTGCATGACTGTACTAATATTAAACCATATTGGAATGAGATTAACAAATTTTTTCAAGCTATCTATACTGATATATTTGTTTTGACAAAGTCTTTAGTTTTATTGAATGTTGTTAATAGTAATAATATGAAGAAAGATGACCTGTATTTGTTGTGGACAATGCTAGCAATAGCCAGAAAATGTATTAACTAGAAGATGGAACTCTAATGTAGCATCCACAATGGAGGAATTCCTATCATCACTGAAGAAATGCATACTAATGGAGAAAAGAACTAAAGAGCTAAGAACTTTTCCTAAGCCACTGGTTAGTAGTCTGTGGAGGAACGTTTTGAATTTGATTGCTACCCTACAGATGGAACCAAACTCTTCCTAACTATCATACTTTATATATTAACTTATTATTTAACTACAAATGTTTTTATCTGAATCCTTTTTGTCAGGCTGAATGTAAATAGTTATTGAATGTTATGAATGTATTAAATTATTGTGTTATTTCATCAAAATAAAAATAATTTGGGTAAAAAAAAAAGAGTCAATCAACATGCCACTGTTTTTGAATTACTGCCATTGTGCAATATGCTAGCCATGCATGTTATGTTGGCAGCAAAGCATGTGACCAGTATATTCATGCATGTGGCATGTTGTACTATTTACATGGCCAGTATGCTTATGGATATGGCACAGAACAGAGGTACAGCACTACAGCCAAGTCTTAGTGCATTGGTTTAGTGCTACCAACATACAGTGGCACCACAGTGCAGTGCTACATTATGGAACATGTGATTGACAAGCATGTGTCTATGCACATGGGACTGCCATTTTACTTTATGAGTGTACCTGGGTGAGATGCTTATAACTAGCTCAGGCACTATGGAATGCAGGAATCCAGCACAGTTTGCCATAGAGTGCAATATTTTCCTGCTCTTCCTGTGTAGGATCTTCAGGCAGTGGTTTCTGGGCAAGTATGCTGCCCGGCACAAGTTTGCTGGCATGGTGAGTGATGCCACAGGCATCACCTATTCTGGTAAGCAGTGCCAGCATCAGTGAAGTGATATGATGTGGTGCCACCCCAACGTGCTTCATCAATGGGATGCAGAGGGTGAAGTGATGGAGTCTGAAGTGCATGTTAAGCAATTAAGTAGTTGTTTGTGTACTGTTGTCTTCTAGTATTTCATTGTTGTACTTGTATACTTGAGAAAACATAATTTGTTTAGTAACAGATGAGTGACAACTAAATTTGTTGGGGCATTACAGAACATGGACGATACTCTACCAGCAACAGGCACTGTGTAATCAATTTTTCCATCATGTCATCCTTCTGTAGCAGAACTATAGTTCAAAGTTAAGGAGCCAAAAAAAACAGCTTGCTTTGGCATTTCAGCCTTAACTGCAAATGCAATATTTATATTCTTTAATGCTTGTATTGCATGTGGTACTAGCTGATCACACCTCCCTGACAACCTGCTCCTGGGGCAGCACTCCCCCCCCTTGCCCTACCTTAGTTATGGTTCTGTTGTGCAGGTCCAGTTGTGGAAGAGGAGAAGGTGAAGCCATTGTCACTTGGAACTTTATTGACTGATTTCTCTAGTACTGAGTCACTACTGTTTTCAGGCTTTGCCTTTCATCATCCCCCTGCTGTCCTGCTGTAGGTGAATTACAGGAGCTACTGGTGTTCTACATGTCCACTTCTCTGGGGTGGGGGAGAAGGTTCCCCCTGAAAGTGGACCAGAGATTCTCCTCTAGTCTCCTAACATTAGTTGTGGAGGCTAATGGCTACTGAGGTGCAACAACAACTGGATGCCCACCCTGGCAATCTAGATCCCTTCTGTGCAGCTTGTAGAGTCACTTGACTGGTAAGCCCCACCTAGCAGTCCACCAGTGGATCAACTGTCCGATAACATAGTTATCCATGTGAGTGATGACTGGATTTGCTGCCCTCTGTGCCTGCATGGTTTCCAACCATGCCAGGATCATACTCTATCTGCACTCTGTTGTTTTCCCTCCTTTATTTGTCATTCCCCATTCTCTGTTCATTATCTAAGAATCCTCATCACCACTAGTCCACCTATGATACATCTGTAGCCATCCACTGCCCATCCAAATTTTTATTTCACTACTGTCCCTGTCTGCATGTTCTGTGTTTTTGTGTTTGTCTGTGCACCCCTGATAATTGCCATCCTATCCTATCCACAGCTACCCCTCACTACCTTCTCCAGTTATATTTTTCGTACATAAATCTTACAAAATGGGCTCTTTCTATACAAAAATTACCCTCCCTTCTTTTCTCCCACTTTTCATACCTTATGGCTACCCTTTTGTGTTTCTGCCTCCTTGCTGATCTCCCATTTTCTACTTTTCTACTGTATTTCCCCAAAAATAAGACAGAGTCTTATACTTTTCCCCCATCAAAATATGCATTAGGACTTATTATCAGGGGATGCTTTATTTACCCCCTGTACAGCAATCTACATTTATTTGTGTACAAAAAAATCAACATTTATTCATGTACACAAATTGACATTTATTCATGTACAAAAATTGGCATTTATTCATGTACACAAATTGAAATGTATTTGGTACTTTTCTGTTATTGGACAAAAGTTCTAGGTAACGCGTTAACAGTTGTGTGAGAATTCTACATAAACAGTGCAACAAACATTTCAACTTCAGAATATCTACACCTTGGCTTTCACAGTGCAATATTTCATGCTTAACAGAAAGTGCAGAAAAATCTCAATACATGTGTATTGGAGGAGGGGAATAAAACAGGTGAATAACTGCCACTTTTTGAATGGTGATGCTTTCTTTATTCCTTACCCAAACCATAAGAGAAGAATGATGGAAAGTCATAAAAATGAAGTCTGGGAACTTGTGGCCTTACTTTGTAATTACCCCTTGATAATGAAATGTTACCTTAATACAATAAAGTCAAAAAAACTGACAACAGCTTGCTGGCAACTGAAAGCAGAAGCAATCCATTCTGTTGCCCCGATAACGGAAAAGTTATTCAAATGCAGTCATGTCATCTTCTTCTGGAACATTGTCATAAGTCTCCAACCCCTGAATTCCAGCCTGAATTTCTTGCGACTCCATTTCCTGTAGAACCATTGTCCCCAATCTATCATGCCTAGCAATAGAGCTCTCCTTAAATGAGCACTGCTTGCCCAAGTAGCCTGCTCATAGTGCATTGGCAACACAGCTGTCAGTGATTTTATCCCATGAATTTTTCACCCAAGACACAACCCCTTGCAGGCTAGGCTTCACAAAGTTTCCATGCTGATTTCTCTCCATTCTATTTTCAATATAGTCATTGAGCTCCATGCATACATGGTCCTTGAATGTCTTGTTTATTGCAATATCAAGAGTCTGGAGATAGGTAGCCATTCCTGCGGGAATCATTATTTGATCTATTCTTCTCCGTGCAAGGAATTTCTTCATGTCTTTAGCGCAGTGAGTGCTGGCTGAATCCCAGACTAGCAGACCTCTTTCGCCACCTAGCAAAACAAGTGGCAGCATTACATTGACACACTTCCTTATAACTGCTTGTGTGCACCAGGCTTTTTCAGTTTCAAGAATGTAAATGTCTGAAACACATTCAATCTTGTCTTTTTTGCCCTTACTATTGATTAGAGGTGGGGTTTTCTTTCCATCTAGATGAATTGCCAAAACACAGGTAATACATGCACTTTCATAACCAGTGGAGAGAATGTAGATTGACATGGCACCCTTCTGATCAATTGTTGTATGAGATCCTTGGCCCATAAACACTGCAGTTGATAACATCAACAAAGGACTTGAATGCAAGTGCACGTTTAATAACTTCAGTATCTTTCAGCTTGAAAAGTGTTGATGATCTTCTTAGAGACAGTTCATATCATTGAAGAAGTCATCCAGCCAATGTTGTGATGCTTTGAATTCTTCTAGGAATATTTTTGACTGTGGTGACATTCAAGGGCAAATGTTGAATATCAGCCCTGTGCACAACCAAAGCCTTTGCTCGCCTGTTAGCAATCCATTCACAGATGATGTCTTCCAACTCAGGAAATAATGGTTGCTGACCTGATCCTCACTTGCACTTCTTAGCATTTTCCTCATTGGCCTGTTGACTGAGGTTAGCGTACGGTGCACGCCATTTTCTGACCATTTGGAGATCCAATGTCTTCTCTTTGCCTAAAGCCATTAGATTCTTTCTCTGGGAGTCCTCCATGATTCCTTTCTTGTACTCGATGGAATAGCTCTTTCTTTTTGCACTCATCTTGTCTGGGGGGGGGTTAATTGACGACTTATGAGACAGGAGTGGCAACACAAAATGGCGACAGTTAAGAAGACATCACAGCTGTTCATTATCAAGTGCGCACGTTTTACGTGCGTTGCCTGTACTTTGACCAATCAAAGTACACTTGCCAGTGTTTATGGGCCAAGGATCTTGACCATCAAGTGTGAGTGAGGATTAGATTTACAGTAAGAATCATGGAGGACTCCCAGGGATAGAATCTTACGACTTTCTGCAAAGAGAAGAAGTTGGGTATCTGAATGGACAGAAAATGGCGAGCAGAGTACGATAACGTCAGTTAACAGTTGTCAATAATATTATTTTATAATTCAACATGTCCATCGCATGTTGTTGGCAATCTTAACTGGGGCTTATTTTTGGGGTAGGGCTTATATCATGACCACCCTGGAACACCATGCTAGGCCTTATTCTCTGGTTAGGTCTTATTTATAGAGAAATACGGTAGCTTACCCATTTGTTCTCCATGTATATGATGAATAGGGTTGGCATTTTATTATACATACCCATGGTGGTCTACCTGATGGCCGCAGTGGTGATCTTATTATGCTGAATGTGCAGGTGATACAGTTATGTAGTGCTACATTGCATTCTTGGGCATACAGTCTCTTGCCAGTGCTAGCCTGCCTTGTTTGTGAGGTTCCTCAGGTCAGTCACATATCCTACTGTACTGATGCTCTAGTCATACAGCAGCCTACACTGCTTATCCCATTAGCACTACACTGCTCTTTAGTCATGCATTTCCTTGCTTGGACTGTCAGTGATATTCAGTGCCTAATATTTGTCTGATTAGCGCCATGGCTCTTTGTACAGTGATCACCTCACAAAGGAGTGCTGCACCTGGGCAATGCTTATCCATGAATCCCAGTCACAGTTATTTACTTCTAAAAAGTAACTTAGTGACTGTGGAGCACTAAACATTGATAGAAAAAAAGCAAGCATAAAATCCAAGTGCTATGGTAATTGTTAAACATGCTACTGCACATTTGTGGAGACTCAGACAGCTAGCCAATCATTTACTACTTTCCACTGAGTTTTTCAGTTGTTGCAGATGTATTGCCAGAAATGTGTTCGACATTATTTAGAAAGGATTAAATACAGCAAAAAAGATTAAGCAGAAAGTAGGGGTTTTGCCTAAGATAATCTTTTCAAGTATGTTGAATTGTTTCATCTATGTATGACTGTTTAATTTGCTATACTTTATAACACTTTTAGGTTCAGTGGGAATATTGCATTGTTCTATTACCCCAAATGTATGGAAACATAATTCCTGAACAAAGTGTTTCAAATTGCTCAGTATTTATTGTCTAATGTAGTGAGCATATTTGTTTTTGTTTTCTGTACTTGTACTTTACTTTAGCCTGAAATACTGTTCCATAATTAATAACACTCTGTCCCTTCCTTTCAGTATTCAATTAAGTCAATATTACAACAAGTGAAAAACAGCTTTTGAAAGAAATACAAAATGATCCAACATTAAGAGTCATGAGACCTGACAAAGGCAATGGTATAGTCATACTAGACTATAATGATTACAGCTTATATATGACTAACATGTTAATGAATAAAACATATGTAGAAATAAGTAGAAATCAAGTACATATAGCATATAAAAGAATTGAAACAAAGCTAGAAGATATGTTATATCAAGGGGGTATCACTGAAATAGAATATAACTATTTGAAAAATGAATATCCAGTAATCAGTGGTATCTTCGGAATACCAAAAATTCATAAAGGTCTTGATAACTTGGATTTCAGACCTATAGTAGATGGAAATAGAAGTGTTACATGTAATATAAGTAAATATTTGGATCATTTCTTTAAGGAAAGTATGAAATCCTTTAGTTACATCACAAAAGATTCATGGGACTTTTTGAGTAGACTTAATAAAATCACTATGAAAAAAGAATATGTTTTCATTACAATAGATGTAGTAAGTTTATTTACCACAATACCCCATGATGTAGGCCTTTTATGGCTGGAAGAACAACTTTTTTTGACAAAGCTATATGAACAAGACCAAATCAATACATTAATAAATTTAATGGAAATTGTATTGAATAACAATTATATATTTTTCGAAGGTAGCTATTTTCAACAAATCAGTGGAGTAGCAATGGGGCACCTTGTGCCCCATGTATGCAAATCTAATCATGAGCTATTGGGAACAAAACTATCTATTTACTACAGAGTTTCGTGAGCATATTATTATGTACACCAGATATTTGGATGATATTTTTATTATATGGAATCCAAATAATAATATAAATATATTGGACACATTTTTACAGTATATAAATAATACAGTAAAATTTTTGAAGTTTACTTATAATGTCCAAGAAAACAGCATTAACTACCTGGATGTGGATATAATACATGATAAACAAACAAACAAGTTGAATACAAAAATACATAGAAAACCTACATTTTCAAATGCGTACTTGCATTTTGATAGTTGGCACCCTGACCATCAGAAAAAAGCCATTGTGAAGGGGCAGATGGTCAGGGCGGCCAGAATGGTCAGCGAAGAACTTCATTTCATAGAAGAAATGAAATATATTATGCAGCTTTTTATGAACAGGGGATACCCAGAACAATTTTGTGTTCAGATATATGAAGAAGTAACAAATAAAAGAAAGAATGGAATCTATACAGCAATTTTAAAAACTGGTGCAATATCGATTCAGAATGAAGATAAAATGGATGAACAATCTTATAATAACATTCCATTATATATTATTAAATTTGATGATTGTTCCAAAGACATAGAAGGTATCATTAAGAGAAATTGGGATTTCTTTGTTAATGACAAAATTGGGAGACAAATATTTTCTGGAATAATAAAATTTGTATATAAGAAGAGTCCTTCCTTCAAAAATATATTAGAACACAAAAGAAACACTGGACAATACACAAGTGCAAGAAAAGGAAATTTCAAATGTGGAGCATGTAGGACATGTAATTATATTCACGTAACAGGTTCTAATATTATAATTAATGAATGCAACATAACAATACATGGACATTATAATTGTCACACAATTAATATAGTATACATAGCCTTGTGTCAACAGTGTAAGGCATTTTACGTGGGAAAAGCGAAAGAAAAATCAGAGAAAGAATTAAAGAACACTTATTGGATATTCAACATCAGAAAACAGTAATGCTTTAGCAAGACACATTATGGAATATAAAGATCATACTTTTAAATTTATGGTTGTAACTCAAATTAAACAAGATCTACAAGGAAGGACAACCATATATCACTTGGATATGGAAGAATTAAAATGGCAAATATTACTCAATGCATGTATACCTCGGTATAAATGAATACATGAGTATTATGCCAGTATTAAAATTAAATAGAATATATAATGCATGACATATCATAACATCTATATACAAGGTATTATATTTATAATTCAAATACATTATGAAATCACAAGATTAATTATTGGAACAAATTATGAACATATACATTTAAAATATGAAATTAATAATTAATAGGGTGCAATTTTTACACATATCATAATACATATATATTAACTGTATTAAAATAGATAGAAATACATCAAATATTCCATGTAACATAGTTAAGTCTTTTGCTTATAAGTAAATATACTAGTAGTATATATAATTATATATATTTTTATCAACAATTATACAAATGAATTTATGGTATAAAAGGTATATATATACATGAACATTCAATAATATAATAGGGTTAATAAATATACTTATAATGGTACACATGTAGCACATTGTCATTATATAGGATAATATATCATTTACAATGATATTATGGCAAAATTGATAGAACAAGAATGTATATATATATTTTATAAATAGATTATTTGAATTTTTGGAAAGTTAATTTTTTGTATAAAATTGTATATATCAATTTGTAAAGTATATATGAGATGATAATGTATTAATATGTGTTGTTTTTAAATGAACAAAAATATTTTTTGAATAATACCATTTCCCTTTTAAGAATGTATGGCGGGAAATTAGGTTATTAATTAAATGATTATTGAATAATCAGCATTGTATAAATAAGTGGGGTAGAATGATAGACTGTATTCTGAGGAAGTTCGTAAGGACGAAACCTAGGTCAAACAATAAAGTAGTGTTCGTGAAAAGGTGGTTACAGAGTCTTTCCTGCAATTTTTGGAGTTGGTCAGTACCTGGCAGTTTGGTTTGCTATACAGTGGATATCTGTTCATCTCCTCATTGGCATCGGCCTCACCTTGCTTCTTACAAAGTGTTTCAAATTGCTCAGTATTTATTGTCTAATGTAGTGAGCATATTTGTTTTTGTTTTCTGTACTTGTACTTTACTTTAGCCTGAAATACTGTTCCATAATTAATAACACTCTGTCCCTTCCTTTCAGTATTCAATTAAACGTGTGCATTCAGCATTTCCCTTTCATTACAAATAGTGACACCTTGTAAAGACTCCCTGCCTCAAGTATTCATACTCATAAGCAGTGTGCACATACAAAGTGACAGATACAAACATGCTTGCATATTTTCATAATACACATGTGGCACATGTACTCACATGCGCGTGCGTGCACACACACACACGCACACGCACACGCACACACACACACACACGCACACACGCACACACGCACACACACACACACACACACACACACACACACACACACACACACACACAAGCATAGCCATCAAAAGCACAGCTAAATTCTGGACAGTCTCTAACTATGATACTCTAAGCTATAGCCATTAATGTTATTAATAATTATATAACAAAGTGGAATGCAGCTCACTCCCTTTCTCTAGGACACAGCATGACTGCTACCTTAATACTGTCTGTTTTCTTGAGAAGTGTCCTATTAACAATGAAATGTAGTTTCTAAGCTGCAACAGCTCCAAGCTATAGGTAACTACTAGGCATTCAGTGCAGGAGACCATTGAGGAACCTAGTCCAGTTTCCCAATTGCCCTGATCATAGTCTGGTTAAGTGTCAAAACGTAGAACAATGGCAGCTGAGGAATCAACCTGTACAAGCATGAAGCCGTTCATTATCATTGCCTTAATCCTCTGGGTTAACTACCAACTAAATCTGTATAGACAGATACAGACACATTATTTCCACATTTACACAAAAGCATTCAAGTCTCATATACAAAGAGAAAAGTTAGCTGAGCAGAAATCAGGGCATCTTTTGCTATTAATGAGACATGAAACATAATGTATGAAGGAATTCAATTGGAAGGGGTGGCATTGTTATGGGTGGGAGTATGAAGGAGGGGTAGCAGTAGTAGGGGTAGGGGTAGATCAGTGAACTGTGGATTTGAAAAATATTATTAGAGGAGAGGCGTAGCAATAGTAAATGAAGAGAGGAAAGATGACAAGTTCTGGAAAGAAGCAAGCTAGTGATCATTATGAGTACCTGTATTATAGCTGCAAATCCACTTTGAAAGAATATCAGATTTCAAGATCTGTTTGAAGGTATTAACATTTCAAACTTTCTGTATTTCACTGGAGAAGTTTTCCAGAGTTTTTCCACTGACACTGAAAAAAAGAATGACTTCAAAGTTTTTTTTTTTTTTTGAAAATCTTGACTGATTTTTTCTTTTTACTCATTATCTGAGGCTTTGAATGTACCACCATAGCACTGACTCTATAGCAAGACATCTACTAAGGGAAGAGGGAATATTACAGGCCATTTTAAGCTTGACAGCGGTATGTCAAGCCAAGTCAAGGTATTTTCCTTAGGACAGCACAGTGATGTTATTCGGACAAACCAGTAAAGTTTATACTGGCATAGGCAGCACAATGGACCTGGTATAATCAGGGTGCAGCAACATGTGGATGGTCAGTTTATCACTGATTTAAATTTAACTGGTTAGTGACACTTTATCAAACACATGATCAAAGAGTTTAGTAAAACTCGAAGGAAAATAAAGCCATCCATAATAGCAGACATCTCAAATTTATATGGTCTACCTCTGTGGTCTTCTCTATACTATGACACAGTTGACTAATAAAACATTGCAAAAACTGGTGCACACTGTTTTGTTTCATTAAATGAGATTCATGTAATAGTGGGGTTTTTTGCAATGATCATACACACGCTCTTATTTATTTTTTTTTTATCAGATCTGTGTGCTGAAAGGTGATTTCAGCTGGATTTTCTTTGTACCTCTTTATTTCACTCTGTAGAACCTTAACCAAGTTTACTTTGGCTTCTCTAACCTTCTAGCTATCTAGTATAAGCTTATGCCATTTTGCATGCCTATCCTAGATAAGTCTGACACCTTTACCTTATCTGATAATATGATGTCAGATTTCACAGTATTGTTATAACAAAAGCATTCCTTATATTTTTATTGATGTCCACCTCTTTGCTATAACTTATGTACCTTTAAAAACTTTTGACGATTTCTGATAGTTCTATGTCTTTGTTTCTGTCATGTCCCTTTCATCTCATACCTTTTGCCTGATGCATACATGGCAAGATAACATACTCTCTCTGCTTAGGAATTCTAAAACAGATCATACAGATGAATTATCTCTTCAAGGCATAAATATATTTTACAGCAGGTAAGGATGCACAACCAGTCACTTTTGAATAATGGCCATGATAGCTAGAATTATTTATATATATATATATATATATATATATATATATATATATATATATATATATATATATATATATATATATATATATATATATATATATGTAGGTACATAGGTTCATAGGTAGGTACTAGGCTATCGGCCCTAGGGCCCATACAAGCCTAGCCAAAAAATGTACCCTGGCTTTCGCCACCCAAGAAAATTATTTTCCTGTGTCCCTGTCGAGCAGAGCCACAGAAGTGATCCCCGGGGTGAATTTCCCATTTCCCATCCAATCATCAAGATTTTTCTTGAAGAGTGCTAATGAGGAGCTCTGTTTGACATAGATAGGTAGTCTGTTCCAGAGTATGGAAGTCTCTGGGACAGCAATCTATCCCTCCAGCATGTTCTGTTTATTGTGGTGACAAGGTTTAGGTCCCTAGAGCGTGTGTGTGTATATATATATATATATATATATATATATATATATATATATATATATATATATATATATATATATATATATATTACTTCCTGAGAAGAAAAAATCAAGGAGTTATAGTTTAAATTCTGTATGAACAGACGGTTTTGCAGCCAGTAATCCGGAGAAGTACAGCTTATTCCTTTATTATACCAAGTTCAAAATGCAGCATCTCTACTGAATAGACTGAACTGAAAAAATAGTCTATGTCTGGTATTCAGAAATCCACATATTAATGCACAAACCTATTTTAAGTAGGTTTGTTTGCTCAGTGTGATACAGATTTCCAAATCTGTGAACAATATAGCACTAGTCCATAGTGCTACACTGGTCTTACAGGCAAAGGTCGTATACAAATGTGGCAGCCAAGGAGCATGGCTAATGCTACTTAACCATATGAGAGTCCTCAGAACTTTTCACTGAGACATGAACAGCTCTACAGAGGAATTCAAGGAATTAGTTTAATTAGCTATGTAGAGTGAAGTGAAAAAATGACATGCTATTTGTTAATTGCATGCACCCATTCAGAATGTCTTATGACAATAAAACTGATAAGTTCTGCAAAATTTTGTGTGTGTGTGTGTGTGTGTGTGTGTGTGTGTGTGTGTGTGTGTGTGAAAGAACATGCATGCAGGTCTGTGTGTGTATGTGTGTGTGTGTGTGTGTGTGTGTGTGTGTGTGTGTGTGTGTCTGTCTGTGTGTAGTGTGTGTGTTTCATACCTCTCAGTTGTCCAGATTTTTGCATAATGTCCAGATTTTTGCCTCATATTTTTGCCATGCTCCTCATAAAATTTGTGATTTTTCTGCCAAATCATTGAGGACTGAAGTCTCTAAATAATCCCAGACATGTGAGTTTGAGACTTCATATCCTTCAGAAAATGCATAATAATGCAAAACCTGTTATTCTGTCAACTTTATAATATTGTAAGGGAATATTGAGTATCTGTCCCTGGTTTTGGAACTTTGCCCTCCCCATTCGTTTTGGCTTTATCTAGATTTCTTAAGCTAAGAGGTTGAGAGGTATGGGGCTTGTGTGTGTGTTGTGTGTGTGTGTGTGTGTGTGTGTGTGTGTGTGTGTGTGTGTGTGTGTGTGTGCGTGTGTGTGCATGTGTGCGTGTTTGTATGTGTATGCGTGTGTGTGTGTGTGTGTATGTGTGTGTGTGTGTGTGTGTGTGTGTGTGTGTGTGTGTGTGTGTGCGCGTGCGTGTATGTGTGTGCATGTGTCTTCAGGGATATGACTGCAGCTAATAAGAATAAAAATGATCTGTCACTCGATAAAAACAACAGCTTTATTTTAAATATAAAAATGAAATCACTGACTTAGCGCTTTCACCCATAACATTGGGCTTCTTCAGTCAGTTACACTCAAAACAATCCAAACTTTTATAGCCATTCCACAAGCAATCAACCCTTAAAACACATCAAATTAAAATTAATTAACCAATTAACCATTTGTAACCATTTAAGCTACCCCCTGCTGCAAAAAAGAAAGAAACATCACAAGGAAACCTATGCTGAAAGCATATCTAAGACAATAAAAATTATTGTGATGAACTGTTTCATATAAAACACTTGAATAAAAACTTTCAACAAAAAATATTAAACATATAATCAGCATTAAATTAACTGAGATTTATGTTTCAAAACACTTACAATAGAAATGTTTTCATTTATACCTGATGCTGTTGTTGCATCCAGGCGCAACTGCCATAAACATTCTCTCATCTCTAATAATGTTTTGGCATCACCTCCCATGTCTTTTTTGATACATTACTGCAGCTGTCTGGATGTGTACAGCTGTGTGTGTGTGTGTGTGTGTGTGTGTGTGTGTGTGTGTGTGTGTGTGTGTGTGTGTGTGTGTGTGTGTGTGTGTGTGTCTGTGAGGACATGCATGCATGCATGCATGTTCATAGGTGCTTGTGTTGCATGGGCTGGTAGGGGAACACTAGTGCAGTTATCTGTAGTAGCATCATTTTCAATTCCAAGACATGATAATGAGCCGATATTGATCTGTTGTCCTATACATCTTTATCATATCGCTAAATATCAGCATATTGCTTTGTATTTTGAGCACAGCATCATGGCCCACATACCATTGATAATGTTATGCTCTCGGAACTCTGGCCTGTTTTTTTATAGCACCTCAGACTACTTACCTTTATAGAAAATAACAACCAAACCAGCCTCAAAAGTGCAATAAACACAAATCCAGATGAAAGCACATCAGTTCAAGACAGTAGAATAAGGCAAGCACAATTTTAATCTAGACTTTTATAAAACAAATAGAAATTTCTTTCAGCGGTGGACTTACATAGTATGTCCCTACCTAATGCCAATAGTGTATGTCTCGAGAAAAAAGCAATAATATTCTGAGCACTGTTAGTGCCAGACTCATGTTAGATGGATGGAAAAAATAATTTGGTACATTTTAATTGGCGGAATTTTCTGACAGTACACATACTAAAGCAATGGCAAATGATAGTGCATGTATCTTTTAAATTGAGGTAGTATACACTTTTTTAAAAATATTTATTATATCCAAAGTGGTGTGCATTTTAACCAGTGTTACTTTTACTATAATTTTTGCTAAATTGCTTATTTTCAGAACACCTGGTTAACTTTCCTGGAGTGGTATGACGTGAATGTGCTTTTGTTTTTTGGCTCAGTTTAGTTGACCTTAAGCATGCTTCAAGTTATTTGATTCTGTCATCCCTGAAGTGATTAAAGCCAAAGTCAGCTGTACTTTCATGGCTATTTCACAGGTCATTCAAGAAAAGAAATTTGTTAGGCACACCTGCAGTGACAATGCCTGTCTATTTATATGCTGCTGTTCTTGGATGTCAGAGTAAACACAAAATAATAACTAGTAATCCTGAAAGACTATAACTCAGACTATACTACAGAACTTTCAAACTACAATTAGTTTTACTACACAATACTGTGCACAAAATCATGCTTTTTTCTTCTTTGTATTTCCACCCCCATAGCACTGAAACTAGTAAAACTAGACTCAGTTTTCTCTCTCAAAAATCTGTTGCCATGGTTAATCTTACAAGCTTCCTGCACTTTTATTTATAGAACTATTGATGAAGTCTAGTGATGGAAAGCTATGAGTCATCATCCATTAAATGACATGCTATGGCTACTGACAACTTCTGAATACACAGCAAGTAGCAGGTTGAACAGAATAAAAGGGATGTTAAAACAATTTCTGTTGTGACTGTACTAGCTCTAAGAGTGTGTCACAGTGGACTGTGGTTATTTTTAAGGGGCTTATTTCATTTGTAAGTCTTGTTATACACATCTGACTTGTATATTCAGTTAGCAGTAAGTAGGAGATCCTTGTATTACCCTAACTAGTGTTTTCTTGTCTCTTTACACCGTTAACATACCACATAGTAGTTACATTGTCATTTTCAGAATGTGTTAACTACACCCTCTAATCAATACCCTGTTCATTCTTTTAAGCATATTTAATACTGTGCATGGCTCCACACTTCAGAAAGTCCATTTAAATGACACTTCAGGCTGTCCAAACATACCCTGCACATAGAAACATGCATGCATCCCTCCAGCCTGCAACATACTTCTCTCAGCATACTCCAAGTGTGGCAAGATTTATTTCACTTATTAAGCCAGGATAAACAGGACAAAATGCTATAAGGGGAAAACAGAAACAATGAAATTAATAAAAACAGTAATAGCACTGAAAGACATGACATTGTCTCTGTTCATAGGGTCATTGGTTATTACTAAGCCATTGACCTGGGTGGGTCATTTGTAGCCTAACCAAAGCAGTACCCAGTACATGCTACAACTTTCAAATTGACTTGGGTATCAGCCCAGGAGTGTATTTCTGATTTGCTATACATTATGCTCAAAAACTGAAAAAATTACTTCTGATTACATTAGAGGTACAATTTCAAAAGCACGCTTAACATCTGTGAATGTTACATCTATAATCTAATACTGTAACAATGTCAAATAAAACATAACAATGGATAAAAACCACTAAAGGCTTTCTTCCACACTCATAGGCTCATAGGTTCATAGGTTGGTACTAGGCTATCGGCCCTAGGGCCTATACAAGCCTAGCCATAACAATTCCCTGGATATTTCTTCCCACAATATTTACTTCTCTGGACCCCTGTCTAGCAGGGTGAATGAAGTGATCCCCAAAGTGAATTTCCTATCTCCCATCCAATTGTCAAGGTTCCTTTTGAAGATAAACATGTGCTAAAAGCAATTATGACTAGATGGCCTGTAATAAGAAGTTTCATTTTTGTATTTGGAAGATAATAATCAGATATGATCTCTTAATCTCTGCTATCAAAATCAAATATCTTTATTTTTTCCATCAAAGAAAATTATGGTTATGACTGATCGCCCAGTAATAATCTCCTGTTTGTAATAAAGCAATGTCTCAAAGGCAGTCATGAAACAGCACAAAAATGTTATGACAGATTCTAGGGGTGACATAGACTATTCATTCTTCTTATTTCCTGCAGTTTTAATAATATTTTACTTGCCTTCATAAAATAAGAAAGAAGACATATATTCCTACACCACTATTTTTTTTCCTTTTTGTTGATCACACAAGGTTTTTTTTTCACAGGCAAACAAGAACTCCTCAAATTATTAAGGCTTTGCATGGGTAGAGCCAGTTGTCCTGGGCCCAAGTAGCCTGTGTTCTTAGGCTTACCAGCTTGAGGAGTGGGTTACTGTAGTGGAAGGGGGGTAGAGGTGGGTGTGGAATGGGTTTGAAATCAGGAGGAGGGAGAACAGGCTGGACTTGCTGGGCTATTTGGCAGGCTAAGGGATGCATCTTGTTTTTGGTGGCATGAGCAACATCTGCAGCTTATTTTGTCTGGCAATTAAATTTGAAGTATACTTTTTCACCTTGGTTAGGTAAATCGCTTCATTACTAAATAATATTTACCTTATGGTGATGAGTTTATTATTTCATTGTTGTTTTGTTACTGCTATTTTTTGTTGGATCACCACCTTGTTAGGTTGGGATATAGGTGTTCAGATTATAACAGTGGGGAGTGGAGATGTTACAATCAATAAGCTGTGATTTGCATGCTAGATTTGTAGATGTAAAGTGTTGGGATTAAATCGCAGTAGTGGTTTTCTATATTTTTTATTCAATTGCTAATGTTATAGTGGCTTGTAAAAGTATTGCTCATATGAAGGTGTACAGTTTAATTCACATGGTTGCATATTGCCCAAATTAGTTTTGTGTTTATTTTTGTAACTTGGTTAAGAGGACTAGCACTCACAGCATAATGGTGCATTAAGCTATTATTAGCAGTAAGTATGGGCATGCAGGTGGTGAACCCTCCATTCTAAGGCGGTGAGGAGACTGCACATTTGAATCGGTAGAATGAAGTTTAAAATAAATGGTTTTCATTGCAGGAGTAATTGCTGCAGCTAGCAGTCAAAGGCTTTGGCAGGGATATGAACAAGAATAATAAGTGGCAAGCAGACCTGAGGTTAGGGACACACCTACACTGAGCTTTCACTTGCATGAGGAACAAAGCACTGGTCACATACAGCCCTGCTGGTTTTAGTTGTTCTATTATTATGTGAGAAGATGTTTTCAATTAGCATGCATAGGAGATGCAAGCTAGTCCTGCAATTATCTATCAGCCTAACAGTGTGCGTGTTGTTCAGATGGTGCTAAGTCTGCTGATCAAGATCCATATCAGCTTAATACATACATACAAACAAGAGAGTGAGAGAGAGAGAGAGAGAGAGAGAGACTGCATATGTCATCCATGCAAGCCTATCCGCTAACAATGATATTGGGGTGCATAAGTGATGAGCAAAGTATCATTCTCTAGTTATGCTGTGTCCTTTCAGTATTACAACCTGCTGGTAACTATCCTACCTTGCTTTGCTGTTGCTACTCAAGCAGAATATATAGGTTGCATATTTACTGACTCAATGCTTGTTCGCACTTAACAGAAAGGGTGGAGCAATAAATGAAGAGCTTGCCTGTCTTAATAACGACAGGATAAATGACATGATGTGTGTGTTACTTTACTGAGGATCATTTAAAAAAAAAAAAATGTATATATTTATATATATATATATATATATATATATTTATATATATATATATATATATATATATATGTCCAATTTGTATTTTCAAAATTCCACAACTTCGAAGCTTTAAATACTGAAGCTCAGAACATCGAAGTTGTGGAATCTCGAAATGAAAAAAGACAAAAATCTAAAACAATAAAACATCACAAATCCCATTTTTGCAAGGGGCAAGCCCCTCCTGCATCACCCATGTGGGAGGCTGTGCCCGCACCTCCTGCAACTTAAATATACCAATTCCGAGATCACACTACAGTGAAGAGAATGGTAAAGTTCTTGTTCCGCACTGTACGGCGATCTCCATTGACAGCTTTCAAGTTTCCACAACTCTGATTTATATATATATATATATATATATATATATATATATATATCAGTCTACTGATAATGAACAAATGACCCAGATATCGACATTCACAAGGTTGGCCATAAAAGGTCAACTTTGCAAATGGCATACTATGTATGCACCAAGCAAAAGTCTTGGCTCATGTAAAACAAAATTTAAAAAAATATCCTATCCTAATTTTTTTTTTGCAGCCTCCCACACACCCCTGCATATACTAACTCTGAGATCACACAATGTCAGGGAAGGAGCATATTTCACAATCTCTAGAATTGTGTGATCTCGTATACCTGTCAACCTTCTGTGTAGTTAACTATATTTTGCAGGCTAGACAGATGTTGACCAAAGAGGATTCAACAATATTCAGTTACTCCATATATAGTGATAGCTATCTATATATCTATTTATGTCTGTCTATCTAGCTCTCTATCTATCTGTCGATCTATATATAAAATATGCAGAGAAGGAAGATTTATAAGCCATTGACCTGTCTGCCCAAGTGGGGTTAAAGACCAGAAAGGGCTCAAATTCAAACTAAAGTCTTATGAAAGAGAGCAGATGCTGATGTTGAGAATTAACAACTACATTAGAGCATATGCAGGCAAACAGATGTGAAGTAGGAGGTTTGGAGAATACTAATTAAAAATATATAGGGAAAAGGTGTTTAATGGTATACTTTATGAGGGCATACAGGGATGGGAGTGTGTATGCTCCTATTGCATGGAGAGAGTTCACAGGACACAAATGCTTTAAAAAATAATAATAATAAATAATGGAATTATATATATCATGTAATATAAAAAATTATATAAATAGATGTGTGGAAAAGGAGGGCATAAAAATTAAACAAAACACAGGAACAAGATTAAGAGCAGTGATAATATGCATCCACATAGGTGAATGGCATTGCATCGGGTGGTTGTCAAGCTGCTAATAGCAGATGGAATCATACCTCTCAACTTCTTTGAGCAAGAAATCTGGACAAAGCCATAAATAAAAGTGGGATGAAGGCCCAAAATAGGGACAATTTTTAAATATTGCTCCTACAAACTTAGAAAGTTGATAGAATAACAGGGTTTACATTAGCATGAATTTTCTGTAGGGTATGAAGTCTGAAACTCAAATATCAATCATTATTTTCTAACTTCAA
Source organism: Protopterus annectens (assembly GCF_019279795.1). NCBI lineage: Eukaryota > Metazoa > Chordata > Ceratodontiformes > Protopteridae > Protopterus > Protopterus annectens. Next base: position 132,787,144 of record NC_056734.1, read on the forward strand.
TCTTTAATGATCTGCCAGTAATTTGCCAGAAAAACGAAATTTTATGAAAAATGGACCAAAAATATGAAGCAAAAAATCTGGATATTCCAAGAAAATCTGTACGGTTGAGAGGTATGGATGGAATGAAAAAAAAACTGGGGTCAGTAATTTCCTATCCTTCTTCCACTATGCTGCAACAATAGTAAAAAAAAAATATTTAGCTGAACTAGTATCTAAAGGCATAATATTATCCAGGCAAAAAAAATGCCCATATTTATACTGTTTACTGCACTTTTTTATTCCCTGCCACCTACTTTAATACTGCATTTATATACTGTGTACTAAGCTACACTGCTGCACTGCAGTTGTCTGCCTTACTGTGTCCGTTAAATTATATTTTATTGCTGTTTTCACTGTTTACAAAGCTCTTTTTGCTGTTTTCACTGTTCATTAAGTATTTGCTGGTACTTTTCTCTCTTGCAAAGCAATCTGCTCTGCTTGTTCTGTTTTTTCTGCCAAGCAGTTTTAAAATAATTGATTTGTTAGCTGTTTAAAACATTTTTAGAGTCTCCTTGCTGATGTTCTGTTTTAAACATTTTTTAGTGCCTCACTGCTATTTTTCTGCTGTGTTAACACTTCTGTAGTATTTCCCCCTGAAACTAGGGTAGCTAGTAGCTACAGGATAGTGGAGATACAGGTGCATCTGGGTCTATTTGTAGTGGTTGTTTGTTCTGAGCACATTTTTCAGACCATCTTGGATTGAAAGGGGCTTTTTGCACTCTAGTGAGAGGAGTGTACTGATTGGAATCTGTATGATGAAGGGTGGTTGGTCTAGGGCTTGGAGTAAGCATCCTCATTGGTCCTTTTGAACCTTTTTAAAGTTTGTTGAAGTTTGAGCAGGTTTCTGCTTGTTTGCACATCATGCAGCACCACACACTGCCATGCAATTATGCGCCATAGCCAGACAGATAAATTCAACGCTTTTTCCCTTAGATATAACTGTAGCACATTAGTGTAGTCCTCTCCCTGAGTACTTTCCTGCTCAAATAAATATTGCTAGTGAGGTGTAACCTATTAAACTACCACCAAAAAAAAAAAAAAAAACAGGCAGAAATATCCACAACTGAGCTCCTTCTTGATTGATCCTGAAAAGTCCCCCTTATTGATAACAGTCTTCAACCTATCATTATGGACAGCTGGACTACCCTTGTTTCTCCTGTCAACCTTGTTGACTTGGGTCTCTTGAGGCAGTGTAGCAATTGCCTTATGCACACCGACAACCCTCTACTAATAACTGACTCTAGTACAGAGTGAGAGAGATGTATCTACACCAAGAATCTTGAATACATGCTCTCTCGCACTCAAAACAGTAACATGGAAGAGGTTGTCAACCCAACCACCACTACACATGCACATAGAACCACTACTCATACACATAGTATGCATCAAACACAAAAATCAACATACGCAGAAGTTCTCTCAAAAAAATTAACAAAACACAAGAGACCAAACACAAGACTGCTACAAATAACACAGTTCCCACAGCGTCCATGACACACAGCAACACCAGTGTCTCACCTACCAAGCCCATAAGGCGTAAAACTCAAAAAACAAATTTCCTAGATATTGGAGACTTAATAGTGAGACACACAGATGTCCCACTCATCAGGTTGTACAAGGAAAAAGTCATGATAAGGTGCCTGTCCAGTGCCAGGATTTTTCAGATCTCACATGCACTCATATCTCTCAGCACCAAGTACCATTATGACTCTGTCATAGTTCATGTTGGAGTGAATGACCTGAGATGTACCTCACTGGACTATATAAACAGAGACATGCTTGAGCTCTCTGAGTATGTATCCCAGGCAAGTATGTTTCTAGCCTTGAGCAGCATACTACCCTCACCTAGAATGATGCCACAGTATAAACAAAAATCATTGATTTCAATAATTGGCTTAGTTTTGGTGTAATTCAAAGGAGATACAGTTCCTCTTAGCCTGGGAAGCCATGGTTGACAAACCTTGCTCTTTGCTAAAGACAGTTTGGACCTGGTACCTCTAGGCTTTTGGCTGCCAGCAAAGGCTCTTACTTCCCCCATAATGTTGTTTCTTAGACAAGGTCTCTAAAACAAACTAACCAACGCAAAATTTGCCAATCATAACAAAATAAGGGTCATGCTGCTAAACACTCAGAGCTTAAACTAAAAACTGTTCACCCTGGAAGCACTTCTATCACTGGAAGATGTAGATGTCTGTGCAGTCACAGAAACCTGGCACAAGGCCTCAGAGAGTACCCTGGCCTTGCAAAGTTACAATGTCTTCCACAACCTCAGACTGCAAAATGAACGTGTGAGAACCAGAAGAGGTGGTGTTTTATCTATATTAGAGATAAATTAACCTCCTGTCTAGTTAGACTGGACAACTCCATGGAGTTACTCCAAGTTCAGGTTACAGTGGGTAACACCCCCCTTCAAGTCATAGCCAGTTATAGATCCCTCTCCATGGGTCATGACGTGCACAGAGCCTACTTCACCAAACTGGAGACAATCCAAATATTAATGGACACTCTGGTTATGGGGGATTTCAATTATCCTACCTTCAACTGGAAAACCTACACTAGTCCTAAATTGCTAGCATGTATGTTCCTTGACTTTGTTAACTCAAATGCCCTGGAACAAACTGTTCATACCCTGAGAAGAGGAACAAACATACTAGATCTGGTCCTCACTAACATGTCAAACAGATGCACTGCTGCAACTGTCAGACTTTCATTAGCTAAATCTGACCGCAAATAGTCACCTTAGAGCTAACACTAACACCAGAACTCACAAAGGGTGAAATCAGACTAAAAATCTTCACCAAGGCAAACTATACCATCCTAGGTGAAGGTATAAATGCATTCCAAGCCCCACCCCCATCTGTAAGTGGTAACTACACCAAAGCTTACACTAAAGCCCTGTACAATCATTTACATATGTGTATAGACTTGGCGGTACCAGAAAGAAACAAAGCCAGAGCCCCAAGTAAAAACAAGCCACCATGGTGGACATCCAGCATCAACAAACTTTACAATAAATGCAAAAAGTTGCTGTCCAAAAAAACAAAGGTAAAGCCCCAACAATAGAAAACCACCCTCCTCAGCTTCAACAGGTAAATAAGACAACTTGTCAAATCCACTAAGGGCTTCCTTGAGAAAAACCTTAGCAAGCACAGCCAAGGATAACCATAAGGCCTTTTACAGCTATGTACGTAGCCTAAAAGGTAGGGCCCAAGCATGTGTAGAACTAGTGACTAACGATGTCACACACACTAACTCCACAGGGATAGCAAACCTGCTAGCAGATAGGTTTGACAAAACTTTCAGTCCCTTATCCCTCCAAACCTATCACAAATGTTCCCCCAAACTCTCCCCCCATCCTACATATCTGAAGAGCAGGTCATCAAAGCCTTGTCCAAAGCAAAAAACACAGCCTCTATGAGACTAGACGCATCCTAGACTGTCTCCTAAACAGGCTAAAACATGAACTAGCATCATTATTAAGTACGCTTTTCAATCATAGTCTAACCAAAGGCTTTGTTCCTGTGGAATGGAGAACAGCAACAATTATTTCCCTCCACAAAGGTGGCCTAACAATGACCCAGGATTTACAGACCCATAAGCCTGACCAGCCTCATCTGTAAGGCCTTGAAACGTATCATTATGGACCTCATAAATAAAGACATAGACAACTTCCAAATCCTAGCTCCTACCCAACTGAACTTTGTCAAGGGCAGATCCTGCCTGTTAAATCTGGTAAACTTCTTTGAAAATGTAGTCAGAGGGCCATTAACGAGGGCAAATCTGTGAACACAGCATACCTCGATGTGGGAAAGGCTTTTGACACAATTCCACACTAGAGCATTACTAATAAACTTAGCAAACTGAATGCAAACTCCTTCATTGTAAGATGGGTTGTCAACTGGCTCACAAACCAGACACACACTCTATCAAAGTGGGTGACCCCACATCAGCCAGCGACCTGTTACCAGCGGGGTGCCACAGGGGTAAGTGCTGGGCCCCCTACTGTTTCTTATATACTTCTCAAAAGTTCAGGTCAAAATTAAGGGGTTGTGGCTGACCAGGTTTGTAGACAACTGCAAACTGGGTGCAATTATTGAATCCCAAAATTATATCAGTATACTCCAGAAGGGTCTTTCACAGACCAATGACTGGTGTCTTAGTCACGTTCTCAAACTGAATGCAGAAAAGTGCATCATCATTCCCTTCAGCACAAACAATGTCCCCTCATGCTATCATATCAACTACAATACTCTAAGTACCCACAAACTGGTAAGGGACCTCAGATCACAAGCTGACTGTGACCTTAACTTTGACCACCATATGACTACTGTAGTAAGGAAGGCTTTCTATGTAGCACACCTGATTAGTAAAGGCATCACCTCAAGAGCAAAAGAGGTTATAACACCTCTGTTCTCAGCACTAATCTGGCCCATAATTGAGTATAACGCCCCATTTGGCATGTACCATATAAAACACCTGCAGCAACTGCAGAGACCTTAGAGGTTTCTAACCAAGAAGATCAAGGGACTCCAGCATGAGTCTTACACAGACCAACTAAAGTCCCTGTCACTATAATCTGTACTTCTTAAGGGAGACTTATACCTGGCTTACAGAACAATCTCAGACCCAGACCTAATGAACTTGCTGCATATCCTTAAATCAGATGGGACTAGGGCTACCCATTACAGGGACCTAAATATAGCCTGTGACTTAAATAGGACATGATGGAGGGACAGATGTATCTCCCAGTGACTGTCATATCTTTGGAACAGGCTACCTATTCATGTGAACCAGAGCACCTCTATGACACTGTTCAAGAGGAACCTGGACAAGTGGATGAGGCACCATAAATTCTTACTAAGGATAGCACCCACAACCCTCCTGGACATGGGCAGTCATTACTAAATTCAGGCTGGGGTATTGACTAGCATTTCTATGGTATTACATTGAGATGAAATGGCTAGGCTTGAAATGACCTCCAGGTCGATAGCCAGTAATTTCCTATGATCCTGTGTATGCAGCCCTAATTGGACCAATTGTTGAATACAGTATCCTGTGTGGAATTTACATTTCTAGACAAATTAAGTAACTTGAAAGACTCCAGAGGTTCCTAACCAAGAAGGTTGTTGGCCTAAATTCCCTGAGCTAAGAGCAAAAAAAAGCAGATTTAAAGAGCTATTCCTTTAAGGGGTTTCTTATAGGTTATGCAGAGTGATCTATGCCTTGCATTCCATGCCATTAGGGACTCCATCCTCCTTGATCTTCTGCATCTTCACAAGTCAGATATCTCCACTCATACCAGGACAAGGGACTTACATCGCTACCAGCGCATAAATAACAGATGCTAGGGAGAAAAATGCATTACCCAGTGCTTATTGCTCCTCTGGAATAGACTTCTGTTGCAAGTTAAAGTGGTACCCTGGCATCCAGTAACTTAAACCTGAATGACTGGATGTGTCTAGCCTGATTTGCACTTCAATAGAAGGGGAAGGGTTGCAGTATGGGGGTGGGTGCTGGCAAGGTGTAAACAGTCTTGTGATTTAACTTTCTTGCATTTACTTTGGCCCTATGATGCTCTAAATATTTGAGTGTGTGTGTGTGCGTGTGTGTGTGTGTGTGTGTGTGTGTGTGTGTGTGTGTGTGTGTGTGTGTGTGTGTGTGTGTGTGTGTGTGTAAATATATATATATATATGTGTATGTATATATATGGAATATGGAAAGGTTAAATCAAACCAGCTAATCCTAGTTTTTGTAATGCACTTATCCTGAAATAAATTAGATAGCGCAAGAACATTTATTTACAGTAGCTACCATCTGTTCTTACATTGCATTTTATAATGCTCAGGTCTTGCCAGGATAAAATGGAATCATTCTTGCCTTTGAGGTAAGCAGGTGCTATTCTGATTCTCATGATCTGATACACCTTGACTTGTGTTTCCAGGACAGTCAAGTTTGAAATGCTACATTCAAAGATTACAAACATCAGCACAAAAACCTTCCATTGTATCAGTGATAAAATCCACAGTCACAGACATGTCTGCAGTAGTAGTTGCAACACTCCTCTTCTGTAAAGACATGGGTTCACCTAGCTTTGGATCACACCATCCTTCTTCAGAAGTAACCATCCCATATTTCCTTTCCACAATTTGATCAATGTGTCTTCACAAAGTTTGTCCATTACAGAGTTCTACTGTATAGTACACAATATTATTAACATCCATTGTTCTTTATGGTATGTATTTTTTCATAATAAAGAATCCTACCTTGTGAGGTACAATCACTGTCAATTTTCCATGTGCACATCTCCATATCAAACAGTGTGAATATATAATACACACACATGTGCATGTGCACGCACACAGTACACACACACACACACACACACACACACACACACACACACACACACACACACACACACACACACACACACACACACACACAACACGTGTGTGTGTGTGTGTGTGTGTGTGTGTGTGTGTGTGTGTGTGTGTGTGTGTGTGTGTGTGTGTATATATATATATATATATATATATATATATATATATATATATATATATATATATATATATATATATATATATATATATATATATATAGGTCTCATTTCAGTGAAAGAATTTACATTACAATGAACCGTAATTTCGTGTTAAAAAAATATGTATTAGTGTGTGTATTAGTAATATGCTTAGTGCATTTAGGGTTTGAAAAGGGTTAACACATTTATTCTATTTCACACTGCATAAATCTGTACAAACTGCAGAAGCTTTCCAATCTTGTATTGTCATGAAATATGCGCAGTTATAGTCTTTGCTTATGCTTTGGAAATTTACAGGGAAGCAGATAATCTCTGCTAGTGTCAGGAAATAATACATAGATGTATCACTTGTATTAAGGTCATGAGATTTAGACAAGGAGTTCCGCTTATGCTGTGAGAAAATACACAGCTGCAGAAGCTACTGATAATAAGAAACAAAGACTGCTTGAAAATATGAACTACAATCAGTGCTTATTTCTGCTTAAACTAGAAAAGTACCTTGAAATGTAACACATGTATTAGAACTATACAATAGAAGCTTGTAGCAGGCTAAAGCCCACAGGGTCAGGTTGTTTTTCTCAAAATGTTTTTCATAAATCCGGTCATGTCAGCAGAAAATCTGAGTAACAACTGCTGTAGAACAATACAGAAAGTTGTGTTTGATTACGTCAACCATAGAAGGCAATGTCTTGTAGAACAGTATAAGAATAGCATGCTTCCTGTTAGTAGTTAGGCAAAATCCTGTATTTGCATGTTTTTGTCTCCTTGCAGCAAGTTATTAAAGTGCCTTATCTGAACCTTACGTGAATTGGTCTTTGACGTTTTTTCCTTTGACAGATTGGTCCTTCGGACCGGAAATCGTCACTTCACCTCGGATCAGACGGGCCAGGTGTCTTGAAACCGTATGGGGAAGAAACCACATCGGTTCTTCTTATTTGAAAAGCCCTCCGACTGAATTGTCATACAAAAGAGGCCAGCCACTTTCTGATCTGCGACTGAAGGCCAGGTTTTCACGAACCAGGTGATCAATCACGAAGGCTCAGGTAAGGTGAATCTACTTTTTTCTGTTTTTAGATCAGGGACTAGATTTGTATTGTTTTTGTCAAGACTGTATTTTTACAAGTCAGGGACAGAAAAGATTACTGTCTTGTCATAGATCAGAGAAAACAGAGTAGGTAGGCAGTCATTCTGAAGAGACTACAACAAAATCCGTGGTACCATGTTAAAAATAAGAAGGTTTATGTAACGTTCAAAAGGTTAGAACAAAATGGGTAATAATTGCACAAAAAGACCCCAAGATCTGCCGTTAACCGAAGACGTAAAATACATGCAGTCACAGCGTGCTGATAATATTAAATACTATTCAAAATGGGTTAATAAGTATGAATTCAATGGTAAATTAGAAAAATCCTCGCTTGTCAAACTTGTCAAACAGCTCAAAACTGATTCTAAAGGTCGGGTAAAAAAGCAATGCCAATTAGGAATTCCTCAAGCACACAGGTGGATTGAGGAGGTAAACTGTAGGGAACAAAAGAATAATAATTCAAAAGCAATGTTTTTAGATAAGGAGGACAATAACTTAGTAATAGCATCAGCCCCTCCGCCTCCCTTACCAGAATATGAAGCACGTGAACAGGTTAGTCCATCCCCACGATATCCTGTTGTCACTGAAAATAGAGACACTATGAAAGCAAAACCGTTTATTAGAGATCCCATCAAGACTAGGTCTCAAACATGGGCAGGTATCTCAAATGAAGGCATTGAGTTATATCAAATGGTTAAGAATTCACGGGCTGTGAGTGAAGAAGAAATATGCCCACTTATAGAAGTACCTAATCCTCAGGCAGGGGAAGAAGGTCAGGACCCAACTATTCTAGTGTATAGACCCTGGAAGATATCCAGAAAGCCACTGAGGGAATTCCCCATCCAAAAGTTAATTTCAGAAAGTTCTTAGAAGATTTACAAGGAATGAGGCTGAGTTATAATTTAAACGGAGAAGAGGTAGAAAAAGTAGTTAGACAAATTGTGGGACCAGATTGGCACATGATTAGTGGCAACTGGAATCCCCGTGACGCTGCACTCAGACCCCTCCCACATAGCAACGCAGAGCTAGACAACAGAGTGAAAGGTCTTACAGACCGAATCTCTGAGAAATGGAAGCCTAGGGCAGACTGGACTTGAATTAATCAATGCATCCAACAAGAAGGTGAAACTGTTGACAGATATTATGCCACATTATTAGAGTGTTTTAATAACCACTGTGGAATGCAGGTTCCTGAAGATCAGACACAAGATTCCCCATATGAACAGCAGTTAAAGAATGCATTTTTAAAAGGCAGTATTGCACCCATAAGCAGTTTTATTACGAATCACATTGTACAAGCAGGTTACAGTCATTACTTGAATATGCTAGGCATGCTGAGAGGCATTTTAGTAGCAAAAAGAAAAAGAAAGCCCAAGTATTTTCTGTAGAAGATGGAGCGGACGTTTATGTAGTACATTCTGGGAAAAAAGGCAAGAAAAATGCCCAGTGAAACAATCTGATCAGCGATCAGAGGACTTTGAAGGGTGAAAGAAAAGGGGAGAATGTTTTAAATGCAGTAAAAAGGGACACTTGGCAAGGGATTGCAAGAAAAACAAGAGGGCAACCACGGAGGAAGACAAGGAGGGTGAGGACTGACTATATGACAGTCAGGAATCACTAGAAGGGGATAGTAGATAAAGGACAAATGAGAATGTGATAGAATGAGTAGAGGATGTGATAGAAGAAATAGAGGAAGTGCATGAAGTTACGGACAATGAAGAAAATGAAATATTGGATTTAGCTTTATTGAGCTTGGAGCTCTATTTAGCAGACACAAAACCAGAGGTTATACTTTTGGTGGAAGGGAGGGAAGTTTGATTCTTGTGAGACACAGGGGCATCACGGACCCTGATACATCCCTCCAAACTGCCAGAAAATTCAGAGTCACCTGATTACATACTAGTAAAAGCAGCTAATGAACAGCTGTATTGGGAGCCCCTCTCCCGTAACATTGCAATAACTAATCCTGTTTCAGGATTGACCCAGAAAAGCAAAATTGTTGTTTCTGCAAAATGCCCAGTAAATCTCTTGGGCAGAGACCTTATGCAGCTATTTAGTATAGCAGTAGTTCCGACTATGCAGGGTATGGAAGCACAGTGACAAATTGATACCTTTGCAGTGCATTCGGAGGGTGAGATGTTTTATTGGTACAGCCAGGACTTGGTTACGACTGGTCCAGGGGCAGTGACCGAAGATCTGATGAACGTAGCTGTCAGTAAGTTCCCCTCCCTTGACACTGATAAACAACATTTGTTGCACTGTACCCTGTATTATTGTAACACACCAGGACCTGATAAGGAATATGAGCAAGAATTGTTTAAAAATCGTGCAAACAGATTGATATTGTGTAATCTGTACTGGGACACAGAAGGGAACAGTGTAGCTAGCTGTTCATTGCCCCAGGAGTTCTTTGCACTTTATAAATCTAATTGATTACCACATGTTAGCTTAACTAAGGACAAGAATATAAAATGGGCAGACTTAGGAGAAAAAGTCACGAGATGGGAAAAACAGACAGAATTAGAACTGTCAGGACAGGGAATACAAATGCAGAAGTTGAATTGGATAACTCAGACCCACCCAGCCGTACACTTGCAGTCTAGCAAGGACAGCTGATTAGCACTCCTATTAAAGGAGGAAGAGAATGCTTTACAGAATATACCAGAAACATTTTGGTCAATAGGAAAGTCAGATGTAGGACTTATTCGTACAGCAGGGCCAGTTACTATCATGCCAAAATCAGCATTTAGACCACAGAAAAGACAGTATCCCTTAAGAAAAGATGCAGAGGTAGGAATCAAACCTATTATAGCAGCTTTACTTATGGAAGGGGTGCTGGTGGAATCTCCTGATTCACCATGTAACGCACCCTTATTTCCTGTTAAGAAAGCAAATGGAGAATGGCGTATGGTCCAAGATTTACAAACTGTAAATGATGCAGTAATACCAAGGGCACCTACAGTGCCAGACCCACACACCCTATTGAATGATTTAAAACCTCAACAGAAATGTTTTTCTGTGGTAGATATCAGCAATGCATTCTTTTCGATACCAATACACCCTGACAGCCAGCATTGGTTTGCATTCACATTTCAGGGGAAAAGGTATACATATACGCGACTACCACAGGGATATTGTGAAAGTCCAATGATATTCTCACAAGAAATGGCAAGCAACTTGGCGGGATTTACCCCACCAAGAGGCAGTCAGGTTTTACTTTATGTTGATGACATCCTGCTGGCAGCCCCCACCCAGCTAGATTGCAGAGAAGATACCATAGCGCTATTACAATTTCTAGCCACTGAAGGACATAAGGTAAACAAAAATAAACTGCAGCTTTGGAGAAAACAAGTTAAATACCTAAGATATGTAGTATCCAAAGAGGGTAGAACATTAGATGAGGACAGAAAAGTAGCAATTTTGCAAGTACCAAAACCCACTATCAAGAAGGAAATGATGTCCTTCCTGGGTACGACTAATTTTTGCCGGAGCTGGATTCCAAACTATGTCTTGGAATCTGCACCACTGACTGACTTGATATATAAAAAGCCTATGGCAGCACAGGATTTGTTACAATGGACACCAGAGGCAGAATCTGCTTTCTGCAAACTGAAACAGTTAATAGCGTTCTCATTAGTTCTGGGATTACCGAACTACCATAAATATTTTTTCCAAACTGTAGATTGTAAGCAAGGTTATATGACATTAGTGTTGACACAACAGCATGGGGACAAGCAACGCCCTATTGCTTATTATTCATCACAACTAGACCCAGTGGCACGGTCTTTACCTCACTGTGTACAAGCAGTAGTTGCAGCTGCAATGGCAGTACAGGCTTCGGCCTCAGTAGTTTTATTCCACCCTCTCACTTTGAGAGTGCCTCATGCAGTCATGATTATTTTACTGCAAGAGAAGGTAGCATATCTTTCCCCTGCTAGGCATCTTTCCTGTATGACTATATTGTTGAGCCAACCTCATATGACAATTGAACGATGTACGACTTTGAACCCTTCTACCTTGCTCCCGACCCCTGCAGATGGCACACCACACCGCTGCCTGCAGGTAATTGAGCAAAAGACACTGCCTAGAAAAGATCTTACGGATGTTCCCTTGGATGAAGCCGTGGTGACATACTACGTGGATGGCTCATGCAAAAGGGGTCCTGCAGGACAGAACCTAGTAGGATATGCAGTAGTTTCTGATACTGAGATTATGGAAGCAAAACCCTTACCACACAACTTATCTGCACAAGCAGCAGAATTGATTGCCTTGACATGGGCATGTACCTTAGCAAAGGGTAAATGTGTGAACGTTTTTACTGACAGCCAGTACGCGTTTTCTACTGTACATGTTTTTGCGCAACAGTGGAAAAACCGAGGAATGATAACATCTACTGGCAAACCTATTAATCATGCACAGTTTATTTTAGATCTTTTAGAATCTATTCAGTTACCTCAGAAAGTAGCTATTTGTAAATGCACAGCTCATACCAAGCAACAGGATAGGATTTCAAAAGGTAATGCGAGAGCTGATACAGCTGCAAAGCAGGCAGCTTCAGAAGTATTTCTTTGAACGAGGAACTACAACCCTCTGAGATTTTAGACTTAGACATGTTAAAGACAATGCAGACACTCACTACGCAAGCTGAAAAACAAAGATGGGTAAAACGAGGAGCAATCCTTGAAAAGGGGCTGTACATCTCTAAAGAAGGGAAACTGATATTACCATCTAACTTGTTTAGATATGCAGCTTTGTTGAGCCATGGGCAATGCCTTGTCTCAACAGGGGGGATGGCACAGCTGGTGAACCGAGTGTTCACGACATATGGATTCTTAAACTGCTCTAAAAATTTTTGTTTGATGTGCCATATTTGTAACAAACATCATGCACAAGGGGCGTTAAAGCCCAAGCAAGGGAGTTTCCCTACACCACCGTATCCGTTTCATACTATCTGTATGGATTTCATAGAATTGAACAAATGTGAAAATAAGAAGTATTGTCTTGTCATTGTAGATATGTTTTCCAGATGGGTGGAAGCCTTTCTGACCAAAAATCCAGATGTGGCTACAGTTGCAAAAATTCTTGTTAAAGAAATCATCCCTAGATTCGGCATTCCAGAAAGGATCTACAGTGACAATGGTACACACTTTGTAAACCAAACCATACAACAGCTAAGTAAGCATTTTGGTATTTCTTTAAAAAATCATTGTGCATATCATCCGCAATCTGCAGGGCTAGTTGAGAGGCATAATGGGATTTTAAAGAGTAAGCTAAGAAAGTTAATAGCAGAAACAGGAAGGTGGGTGTACTGTCTGCCCCTGGCACTGTTGAGCATGAGAACTGTTCCGAATGCAAAAGGATTGACTCCTTTTGAGAAACTATTTGGAAGGGCTTATTATATACCTAAGTGGAAACATCTCATGCCCGCAGACCAGGAAGCCGACTGTACACTAGCAGAGTATATGAGAAATTTGTTGAATTCTAAACATCTGTTGCAGTCAAATTCTGTTTCAGATAAAGAACAAACCAAACCATCGGAAGTGGCAGTGATTCCCGGAAAGTGGATCTGGGTGAAGTCTATAAAAAAGAAGAATTGGACGTCACCAAAGTGGGAAGGTCCATATCAAGTGCTTCTGTCGACACCCACTGCAGTCAAAATCGCAGAGCGAGCTTCGTGGATCCACCTGACACACTGCAAACTAGTTAAATCTTTGAACTGGACAAAAATCTTGTCACATGTCGAGTAAAAATGATAGAATCTAGAAAAATCCAAATAGAACTGTTCAGAAGAGTTGGAGAAAACAGGAATGCAGAACAACCATTTCCTCAGAAGTATTGCATAATCATTCTGTTAACTGTACTAGTGACAATAATCTTTTTGTTGTGGCCATTCCTTTTCCCAGCCACAGACACTGAACTGAATAAACGTGAAGAGTTGCACATAGACTGGCATCCAAACTTCAATACTTATCAGGCAATCAAATATGTGTATGCTGAGACTTTCAATGTTTTGAATTGCTGGATCTGCACAGCTTTGCCAACAGCATACGGGGGGGTTATTGTTAACTTCAGTCCCCCTAGGGGTCAATGAGACCTGGGAAAACTTGATTCATGATACATCAACCATTACAGCACAAGATAAAATAGCATTGCACTTGTCGGTTCCACAAAAGGGAACTGTGTGTTTTTATAAGAATGATACAGTTCAGGTGGGATGGAGCAATTGCAATGTGACTGTTCCTTATAAATGCTACACTAAAGCTAATAACATAGGTTTTTATTGTAATACAAACTATGATTCATTTTTTAAATTGATGCACAAAACACTTGAAGAAGTTAAACATGATTCTGTTCTTTATAAACAACTGTCTATAATTGATAGAAAAATGTTTCATGCAGGGCAAGTATATATTCATAGTAAAGTTACTTCTAAAGGAGACTACTGTTATTTTGTATGTGGTAGGAAAGCATACAAGTGGTTACCTAAGAATTGGTCCGGCAGTTGTTTTTTGGGCTACCTGTTTCCAGCCATACGACACACTGCAGTTTTGCCTCTAGGTAAAATTCAAAATGTTCGAGAAGCTGTCAAGAAGCCTGTCAATCCAGTAGGACAACTTGATGCACCCTGGAAGAATCATCATGCTGTGGGCGATGGACTGACACACATGGACTTGAGTGATTCTGTTATATCGTGGGCAGGCATATTACCAGCATATGGAGCAGTAAAATCGATCTGGGAGCTGAGAAAACTGTCTAAACTTCTCGAAGTAATGAGCAATGCAACTTTTTCCGCTCTAGAATTGGTGACTGATGAACTGAATGCCATGAGAACTGTAGTGCTTCAAAACCGCATGGCTCTCGACTTTACCCTAGCGGCAAAAGGCGGTACTTGGGCTTTAATCCAGGAGGAGTGTTGTTCCTATATTCCTGACCATAAACACGAGATAGACAATCACCTTGAGGAAATTCAGCAAGTGTCGGCCATAACCAAACCAGGGCCAAACCCACTGACGGACTTTTTCGAGAAATGGTTTGGGGGGTGAGGTACTATCCTAATGAACATTCCGATTGCTATTTGTGTAGGAATGATCCTACTGGGAGCATGTGTTTTCTGTGGCATCCCCTGCATGAAAAGACTGATTAAAGACTTTATAGATATGTCAGTTTCTGAAACCTTATATCAAAGTACTGAGTTTGAAGAACTGTTGAAAAACTGAAATGCTTTCATAAGTTTAAACTGAATGACTCTCAACTGCAAATCCTGAATAGGAAGAGGTTAGGAGAAGAACAAACTGTTTATGCTTATTTTGAAAGTAGAATAAGGTATTAAAAGGGGGGAAATGTTAACAAAATATGTATTAGTGTGTGTATTAGTAATATGCTTAGTGCATTTAGGGTTTGAAAAGGGTTAACACATTTATTCTATTTCACACTGCATAAATCTGGACAAATTGCAGAAGCTTTCCAATCTTGTATTGTCATGAAATATGCACAGTTATAATCTTTGCTTATGTTTTGGAAATTTACAGGGAAGCAGATAATCTTTGCTAGTGTCAGGAAATAATAAATAGCTGTATCACTTGTATTAAGGTCATGAGATTTAGACAAGGAGTTCCGTTTATGCTGTGAGAAAATACACAGCTGCAGAAGCTACTGATAATAAGAAACAAAGACTGCTTGAAAATATGAACTGCAATCAGCGCTTACTTGTGCTTAAGCTAGAAAAGTACCTTGAAATGTAACACATGTACTAGAACTATACAATAGAAGCTTGTAGCAGGCTAAAGCCCACAGGGTCAGGTTGTTTTTCTCAAAATGTTTTTCATAAATCCGGTCATGTCAGCAGAAAATCTGAGTAACATCTGCTGTAGAACAATACAGAAAGTTGTGTTTGATTACATCAACCATAGAAGGCAATGTCTTGTAGATCAGTATAAGAATAGCATGCTTCCTGTTAGTAGTTAGGCAAAATCCTGTATTTGCATGTTTTTGTCTCCTTGCAGCAAGTTATTAAAGTGCCTTATCTGAACCTTACGTGAATTGGTCTTTGAAGTTTTTTCCTTTGACATTTCGCAACCGTTTTTTCACGAAAGTGCATTTATTTGAAAATGCACTTTCGTGAAAAACCAAGTAAGTGAAAAGCAACATAGGTTGTTGTTGTAGATCACGGCAATATTCCCTTTTCCCCACTCTAGTGTGATCTTGGAGTTAGAATATATAAGTAGCATGAGTGTGGGGGGTGCAGGGTGGCTTGCCCACCTGCATACATGTGGTTAGTGTTGTTAGGTTTTTTTTACTGTTTTTGTTGTTTTTGCTTAATTGTTTTTTTGCAAAAGTGCATTTTTAATTAAATGCACTTTTGTGAAATAGGGGTCGCGAAATTACGATTAATTGAAACGTAATTTTGTTCATTGAAATTAGGCCCATACATATATATATATATATATATATATATATATATATATATATATATTATTGATTTGTCTTTTGTTTACTGGTATAGTCCAACTAGTATAATACCCATTTCAATGGAGGCACATTGACATAATATGGTTGCAGTTAAATAAAGTTATTATAAAACCTAATACAGAAGGACAACATATTAACTAAGTAACATTTTCCTCTTCTGCTTGTACAGAGTGAACCTATATATGCACAGTGCAAATATTTGGACAGATACAATAAGCTGAAAAAGAACATTGTCAAGGGGATCCTAGGCCTTAAACATTTGTCCTATATGGACAGACTTAAAAAAACTGCAACTATTCTCTGTCTCATATCGCCTATTTAGAGGCGATCTCTGCTTGACTTACAAAGCCATGTCTGACCCAGCTCTGTTAGAAATGCTACATCTAACGAAATCCCAGTTCCTCCACACCACACACTCCAGAGACCTCAACCTCATTACCACAAGCAACAAAACATGCTGGAGGAATATGTTCATAACCCAGAGCCTGCCCATGCTATGGAATAGACCTCCCATACATGTCAAGCAGAGAACCTCACTGGCCCTCTTCAAGAGAAATCTTGATATACCCTACAGATGGAACCAAACTCTTCCTAACTATCATAGTTTATATAGTAACTTATTATTTATCTACAAATGTTTTTATCTGAATCCTTTTGTCAGGCTGAATGTAAATACTGTAAATAGTTATTGAATGTTATGAATGTATTAAATTATTGTGTTATTTCATCAAAATAAAAATAATTTGAGTAAAAATAAAAAAATAAAAAAATTAAAAAAAAAATAAAAGAGAAATCTTAACGAGTGGATGGTTAATAGAAAATTCACCCCAGGGATCACTCCAGTGGCTTTATTCGACAGAGGCACTGGGAACTAAGGTTGGGTGGCACGATGCCAGGGTAATCCTATGGGCTAGGCTTGTAAAGGCTCCAGAGCCATTAGCCTAGTACACACCCTTGAACCTATGAATAGTTAAAGTAATCAGAAGTTGTAGTTCATAGAGATGATATTAAATACACTAAGTACACTCTCTGGAGCAGAGGTGATTAGATAATATAGCCTAAGTAAAATATATTTGTCCTTTATCTAAGAAATAGAGTTTACTAATTCCTTCTCTCCAAGTAAAGTGAAAGTATGCTGGGGGTGGAAGGAGGGAGGGACTAGTTCAGCCTGGGTAGTGCAGGAGAAGAGGTAAGTATTATTCAGATAGTCTGTTAGTAGTTTTTGAAGTTGGAAACGTTAGAGGTAAATCTATTTTTCAGAGGGATAGAATTCCATTTTTTAGTGATAGACTGTGAGTAGAGACATCGGCCACAGGTTTGTTGGGTTTACATATGCTGAGAAGATGTTGTTCATTAGATCAAAGTAATCTCTTTAGGTGATAGGCATGAAGAATAGGAGTAAAATCAGGTAGTCATTGGTTTTGTGAATAATGTTGTTTGTGGAAATAAGCTGTATGTTATCTAAGTGATAAGGCAGTTGAAGCCAATTCAAAACCTTAAGAGCAATAGACTAGTTGCTGAGATTTTTTTTGTTGATGGCAAATTTTGCAACCTTATTATAGCATGCCTCCAACTTATTTTTAACTGTAGCCTTAAGGTTGGTTAGGATGGGTGCTCTGTATAAGAGAGATGGGATAAGGCAGGTAGTGGCAAGAATCTATCTTGTTTTGACACAACACCAACTTCACTTAAATTCTCACAAAAAAACATAAATAAGGAGCCATTGTAATGCTGTGTAATTTCACAGCATTGCAGTGGCTCCTTATTTATGGTGATTTTGTTTTGAACAAGCAGGTCAAATTTTAGGTTATCATCTATAATCATAAACATTTTGTATGGGAAGCTGCTTCAATTTGAGTTTTATTTAGGGAAAATATTTTGAAATTCAGTTTATTAGGCATGTGTGATTTGGGAACAAAATAACAGTAACTGTTAATAAGTGATGAGTAGCTGGGCACTATGCAGCCATTTTTCAACTGAGGAAAAAGCTTCTTGCGTGACATGGAGGAGTTGAGGCAGTTTATTAGATACACATAAGTGTGGAATCATTAGCATATTGTATGAAAGAGGATGGAACTTTTGATGTATAGAGGTCATTGATAAAGATATTAAAGAAGAGGGGGGCAAGCATGTAGGGAGAGAGGATATTCTACCATTTTACAAACTGGAGCCTATCAGTTAAATAGCTATTGAACTACAGTAATAAAGAAGGTGATAGTCCAAGATGAGACAGTTTAAACAAAGAGTGTAGGGTGAGAACCTGTATCAAAGGCTTTTGACAGGCCAAGGAATAAGTAAGAAACAAATCTGAGTCCTTGTATTTGTTTATGATGTCAATGAATGATAGGAAGGCAGTAGTTGTGCTGTATGTAGGTCAGAAGCCATGTTGGGTAGATGATATGGTCAATTCCCATTCTGCCAAAATAAAACATATTTTTAGGGAGGCAAGCTTTAACTTAATTAAAGGTGGATGAGTTTAAGTACTTGGGATCAACAGTTCAGAGTAATGGTGAGTGTGGAAGAGAGGTGAAGAAGAGAGTACAGGCAGGGTGGAATGGGTGGAGAAGAGTGTCAGGAGTGATTTGTGACAGACCGGTACCAGTAAGAGTGAAAGGGAAGGTCTACAAGAGGGTAGTGAGACCAGCTATGTTATATGGGTTGGAGATGGTGGCACTGATGAAAAGGCAGGAGTCAGAGCTGGATGTGGCAGAGTTAAAGATGTTAAGATTTGCACTGGTTGTGACTAGGATGGACAGGATTAGGAATCAGTATATTAGAGGGTCATCTCAGGTTGGACAGTTTGGAGACAAAGCAAGAGAGGCGCGATTGCATTGGTTTGGACATGTGCTGAGGAGGGATGCCGGGTATATTGGGAAAAGGATGCTAAGGATGGAGCTGCCAGGTAAGAGGAAAAGAGGAAGGCCTAAGATAAGGTTTATGGATGTGGTGAGAGAGGACATGCAGGCGGTTGCTGTGAAAGAGCATGATGCGGAGGACAGGAAGAAATGGAAACAGAAGATCCGCTGTGGCGACCCCTAACAGGAACAGCCGAAAGAAGATGATGATGATGGTGATGAATTTAATTAATTAAAGCATCTCTGAGATTAGAAATGTTATTTCTTAAGGAGAAGTATGTACTGAAATTGAAAGGCATACAAGGCAAGCAACTACATGTATCATATACATTACACAGAGTACATTTATCTCCACAAAAAGAAGGGTTGCTAGAAGAAGAATCTGAGATAGAGTGGGTGAATCTACAAGCTGTCCATGATAATAGACAAAGTAAAAGAATTTTACAAAGTACACACTTTGAATTAGAAATGCAGTTACTGAAGGATGTGACAATGAAAGGTTGGTTAGAGCAAAATTCATTAGTCATAGTCTTTCATAGGGGAATGAGTTATGCCCAAGGCTTAATGTTCAAAGTTGGCAAGTTTATTTTTAACAACTTTATTAAATTATCACTTAAGACATAGGCACACATACATTAATAGAAAAGACAACAAACCAGAATAATGATTTTACATGCATTATATACTACATATATGTTTTCTTTCTTTCTTTCTTTCTTACAACCATTATCCACTCCAACATTACATAAATTGCTCAGTTCCTACCTTCTCTTAAACCTCACTCCTCTTCCTCCTCCTGAACATTATTCTGCATGTATTGTTCCCACAAATTTAATTTGTTTCTATTTCATTTGCTCCTTTCCTTTTCTAAAGGTTTCACTTCCAGTTCTTTTATCTCTTTAACAGTATTCAGTACTTCAATTACATTTGCTTTAGATTTTGATTTCCATTTTCTAATAATTGCTTTTTTTGATAGCTGACAGAATTAAACACAATACAACCTTACTATTTCTAGGCAATTCAAATCACATGTCCCAGCTCAAAAGAATAATTTCCTTAGTTACAGACATTTGCTCCCACAGTATTTCTGACAGAGTGCCCTGTTTATGCTGTCTGGCAGTAGGGACCGAGGGCTAAGACTGTGAGTTGCAGTTCCTGTGGTGCAGGGTTCTATTTCCTTTGCACTCATTTGCCGGCTTTGTAACCTTGAGCCAGTCACTGAATGAGACATTGCTCCCAGGTTGCCCCAGAAATGGGACTGTGTGTCCAGTGCACTTACTTGATTAACAAATGGGCATTATTAGCAGGGCAATTTTAAAATCTGGCAACTCACTATGCTCCCCAAAGCATGTTCCCAGTTACATCTCTCCTTCCCATCACACCTCCAACATTTGATATCTACCTGAGGAAATTTTCTTTGAATTCTATATGGGGTACAAAAATACCTATGCAAACACTTTTGAGTAAAAAGTCTTAAACCTTCTGGACTTTGTTGCACACTTGGGAGCCTTACGAATGTCTTTCTGTTGTTCCTTTCTAAACTGTTTCTCCATTCTCTCTTCCAAAATATTTCTAACTTCCTCTGATATTAGCATATAGTTATCATGTAATGTTTTATGTATCCTATTAATTTTCCATTTTTAAGCACAATTTCTACTCTAGACTCAACTAAACATTCTGCCAGACCTGATCTTTCACATAGGATTCCCATATCCCTTTCTCTTTGCCTATACTCTGATATCAATCCCTGGAAGGGAAGGCAGTGTCTAATCTGCAGTCCAAACTTTTGCTTTGCCTCATCCCACCAAAATACCTTTCCCTCTCTAATCATTTAATCCAAATATCTTAGTTTCTGTACCAGTTTTCTCCAGTAAATTCCAGACCCCTCTCGTCTATTTCCTGTGCCCCTACTTGCAGTCATCTCTTTTGGCAAAATCTCCTTTCTCCATTTCCATGTTGACTTAGTTCTTAGAATACTTTCTGCAACTTTATGAATATAACATTCGGTAAAGTTGCTGTTATTCTCCTAAAGGAACTGCAACCAAAGTCCTACTCAGTCCTTATTTCTTGAACTCCCACCACTTTATCATCCCTTTCCAATTTTATTTATAACTTTCTGATTTTGTATTCTGAAGAAGTCCTACGAGGAAAGGAGGAAGGCACTTAATGTGTGATTAAAGACTTTTGGACCTTTAGCAGTCTCCGTTTACTCATTTGATACACTCCGCCTTGTTCCACCGTATTTGTGTTGTTTTTTTGTGACAGAGTGGTGGCTTGTCCAGACTTGGTTTCAATAGTTCAAGATGTTCAACTCTCAGCCTCAGCATCCAGGATGAGATGTCCCCCCTTTTATAGGCAAAATACTATCAAAATAAAAAAAACATATATTCCTTGGGTACTGTAAGAGATTTCCAGATTAGGTTATAAATGTTGATAGACCAGTAAAAAACATAACTCAATTGCATATGTTTATAGGTACTTATTAGGTTATTGAGCTGTAAGTATCTTAAAAAGTCTAGCTTTACATTCTCATGGCAGTGCTTTAGCCCTTATATTTTGTGTATGAATAACCCAGATGCAGGCAGACAAGGATATTTTGGGACATCTACTTGTTGCTCCTTTCCATAAGGGACATGGGTACTAAGCTGGGTTGACCTTATAGTTTTCCATCCAGTCATCCAAATTTCATTTGAATAGAGTAAGAGGAATACTTTACCATATGCGGTGTGGTAACACACATACAGTCAGCAGCATTTGATTCATCTTGCTGAGAGCTTTCATGTGAGGCTAAGGAGTTCTGCCTGTGTCACTTGGTTGTTGAGACATTTAGAAAAATGTGAAAATGTTATCTATGTAAATTAATATCATAAAAACAACAGTTAATATCTACATACCTACACTAGATAGAGGTCAAATATTAATGCAGCTGAGTTTGCCATTGTGTAAGCTTTAAGAGGAAATCTTTCAAAACCTTGTACAAAGCATGGTTTTGGAATTATTAAGGCAAATATGAGGAGCAATATCTGATGTCTAGAGGCATCATAGGTTCATAGGTTCATAGGTAGGAGTAGGAGTTAACTGCAGATGCAGCTGGAGGCATCACTCGGATGTAATGAGTTAATGATCAGCCTAATGAGAGCCAGGTACAGTGGACCTTGGACCCCAATGCCATTCCTTTAGATGAAAGCTGTACAATGAAAAAGGGGTTCCAATACAATAGTGGATATGTAGTGATCAAAGGACAGTTCATTATCAACATAGTTTCCCAGATCCCTGACTGTGGGAACAACTTTCAAGGGCAGTTTTGTCATTATTGGTTCATACATTTTGTTTCATTGCTTACAGAAAAATGTTCAACACTATAAACTTAAAACACGCTCTAGCAAGTGGTGCTGTATTATACAAGAAATATTATTTAATACAATCAGGAAGGTGCTTCACAGAACACATGCATGTATGCATTTTCCTAAAAGTATGTGCAAGGGGTCTATGATTTAAAAACAGCCCAAAGATAAACTTTATCCTCCACTGCCCAGATGTTCTTACTTTAAATGTGGGGTTCCAATGCCATTTCAATGAATGTAAGTTTCACAGGCAGAGAAGTTTACTGTTAATACTAAGTCTGTTTTCATTATGAGAGTGTATTGTTTTGTTTAGCAAATATCTATCAGTGTTTTGCTATAAAATTTAAGTTTTAAATTAAATCCAAATAGCTGTAATCATTGTAGAAGTAAAGCAGAAAATAGTACGCACACTTACAGATCAATAACCTAATAAGTACCTATAAACATGTGAACAGTTTTTATGGTAAATGGAGAGAAATAGCCAAGTAATGGGATACTGGAATGGCTGTGGGAATGACTGTGTATGGGGAGCTGGGGGCTGTGTATGGGGGTCCCGATCCCTTACCCTGCTAGTGCCCCATGTGACCATGATTTGGCTTTGAGTAACACTAGTAGATATTTGATTTCATGAAACTGCTCACCCCAGCTGGCACATTTCATACATTTAAATACAATCAAGTGAAAATAATTTTGCACATAGTAATCTATTTCATAGACATGGTAGCCCTGATGAATGCTTAAAAATAGCTCTGTAATAAAAAGAGCTGTAATAATTTTCTTTAACATACAGACTCTTCCCTACTCCATTTCCAAATAAATCCTTGCTGCCAGGTGTGTCAATTTATGTTAAATGGAAACAACTCTCTTTGCTCCTAAACTGCCACAGCACTGCATTTCAACTCCTTATTTGCATACTTCCTCCCCTGGTCATGACCTGCCCTGTTGAATCAAATACTGGTGGCAATAAAAGATGGCAGCCTCTGATGTGTGTCAGTTTGCATCATACCCAGAAGCAAGATTGTAATGCAGATTGTATGCACTGCTCTTCTGCATATGAGCACAATTTAGGCTCATTTTATTCTAATTATAAAGAAAACTAGCTAATGCAAATAAATATTTCTCAGTCTAATAATCAAAAATAGATGATTAAAAGACATGGGAGATACCCGACAGATTCAAGGACTGGACAGCTGTTAGTAGGTCTCTGTAAAGTTATGGGACAGGATGTGCTAGTAAGATTTAGGAACCAAAATAAAGCAGGATGACTTGCATACCTTCCCTTATGTTTTAGTCTGTGTGTATTTTTTATTAGATGTTTTTGTACTGCAAACCCTAATATGCATGCATGCTTATCTTTTAGGTCAACAGTTAAGTGATTTTTGTGATTGGAGATGCACAGTTACACAACTACAGACAAATGGCTTCACAATAAAACATAATTTATGCAATCAACTTCTAAATTAATGAGTGGGATCAGCACACTTCCTACACAGTAATCAAGAGCAATTAGTAGTTAGTATTCATTTAGAACACAGCAGGGAAGCTGGCATCCTTGGAAGTGGTCCAACTCTTTAATAAGGTTCTGCAGCTACAATCTTTAAGTATGGGATCACCACTATCTTTTTTAAGTAAAGTGCAGCTTTAAATATAATACTTCCATAGTCTTTTTAAGATAAAGTGTGTGATCTCCTCATTTTAACCAGGATCCCCTATTCTATTCCGACAACAGATATTCCTTTGTCATGAGTGGCATGGTAGTACCAGGAAGATGAAGGATGTGCTTGAATGTCTTCTGCATGCAAATGATGGGATTCAGACTCATGTCTGTATGTTTACAGTGGTTTGTTTTTGCTATACTGCAATAGAATAATCAGTACTTTTCAATTAAACCACTACCACTTTGTGCTGCTGTGTTGAACTGGTAGGAGTTTAATGGAAAAGTACTGTAATTATGGTATCTCATCAGGCCAATCCTTCAAAACTAAATATGTTGACTACTTTCTAGGTCTCAGCTTAGATAAACTACAAGAAGTAAAATATTAAACTTCTCACCAGGTCATTAGAACCAGCTTTGTTTATTTTATCTATCACATATACAGCAAAAAGAAAATAACATATAGGGGTAGGATTCTTCTGATGCAGGTGATACAAATTCCATTTTTCTTAACTCTATCATACAACAGAATGATACAACAAAGAATAAAGATATTGTCTGCGAAAATTGAAAATAAGTGATCTGGCTAGTGAATCTGTTCATGCTGTGGCTTGTACATTGCTGTTAGTGTGCAGCACACATTTCATCTTGCTGCCAGCAGTGAACAAAAGGTCTGATACATGACCATAGAAGGGTAATGTATGCCATATCACTTTCAAAGATTTCCACTTTAGAATATCTGAAACACTGTGTCATGTCAAATTAAGTATGTATGTTTTATACCAATGCTCTCTTCAATAGTATAAACCAATTTTCTTAAGAGGTTATGCACTTGGACCATGCTGTTAAAACTGGGAAATATTTTTTATTCAAAAGATGGATAAAATAGTCAGACTATAAAATCAAGACAAATGGCAACAACAGCAGGACTCCAACATGTCATTTTGAGAAATAATGTCAAATCATTTAGTACCAACAGCAACATATTCAGATAAACTCTTCTATATCAACATAATAATTCTTCATATAGATGAAGAATGGAATGCTGACTTACTTTTGATTCTGTTTCTGTCTGCCCATTTTCACCTTCCACTTCTGCTTTAGTCATTTAAATCTTATGTTTTGGCAAGCACATAAGTCCAGGAAAAAAGGCAAGCTTAGACTAGATGATTTGGTCACAGCAATGCATTCGTTATTCAGAGAATTTTATTGTTGACACACACAGAAGGACCTTCGTGTTCATGCATGATTTCTACCCTTGTACAATACCCACTTTAACTGAAGCATTCAGAGAGTGGTCACTGGCCATCAATTCACATGACATGGCTTTTACTTAAATTTTCAGGTTTGCGATTCTAATCCTGCCTCATAGACAACTTTAGAAGGCTAGTCCTCTGTTAGACATCCTTCAAACATCATTTCAAGTGTGCAAGCTCACACATCACAAAGAATGCTTGTGTTAAATTTAAAACAGTGTAAGAAACTTCTCTGTGTGGAAGATTTTCAGTCCATATATTTCTAGTTAATCACTGTATATTAATCAGATCAGACAATAGTAGTAGAAGTAGCGAACTTAAACTTGTCTTAAGTCAAAACAAAACAAAAATAATAATAGAAAATATATAATTGTACAGCATTACTAAGTATTCAAAAGTAATCCAAGCAAGGCAGGCAGTCTGTTTCCAGTCGAAAATCCTTTATTAAGTACACAGACAAGAGATCCAAGTAAAACAAAAATAGAGTAATAATTTCCTCACAAGCTTTCTAAATATATATATATATATATATATATATATATATATATATATATATATATATATATATGGTTTACTATTGAATGTGCGAATGCACTTCATTTGAACGGCGACCTCATCTACGTGTTTGCGTGAACCAAAACTGCGAAAACTGTTCACTAGCGAACCGAAACCGCGAAAACGTCGATTTTACATGCAAAATGTATATGTTTATATTTATATATATTTTTTGATTGCCAAATGAACTAAGGTTGATATATTTCCAGCCATGTAGTATATTGTCATGGATAAAATCACAGACTTAATAATCTACTTAATAATCTGGTTAAATAAGAGGTACCACATCATTATAAATTTTATTTAAAGTACATAAGGGTTATATATTATTATGACAGCTACTAACTAGGGCAGGACTAGCTCAAATGTCACACTGATGGGGGAAGGGATGTGAATTTAACATGTGCACCAATAACACTTTGTTTTACAGCACAATAAACCACTCCCATGCCTGATAAAAAGTATATATATATATTTAGAAAGCTTGTGAGGAAATTATTACTCTATTTTTGTTTTACTTGGATCGCTTGTCTGTGTACTTAATAAAGGATTTTCATCTGGAAACAGACTGCCTGCCTTGCTTGGATTACTTTCAAATAATTAGTAATGCTGTACAATTGTATATTTTCTATTATCATTTTTTGTTTTGTTTTGTTTTGACTTAAGATGAGTTTAAGTTCACTACTTCTACTACTATTGTCTGATCTGATTAATATACAGTGATTAACTAGAGATATATGGACTGAAAATCTTCCACACAGAGAAGTTTCTTACACTGTTTTGTTTTTGGACCCACTGCACTTTAGTGGGTTGTTTTGAGACTTCGGGGATACCACAGAGATTACTTGTTTCTTGTGTTAAATTTAAATACCTCCTTGGTATGTTAAACCTTGAAAAGTGCACAAATCAAACCCTAGGGAGGAAAAGATAAATTCATTATTGATCGTTCATGCAATTAATGTATGACCAGGAAAATCAGATCCCACAATTATACATTGGCTCCAGTACAAGTACTTGAGACATTCTATTTGATATCACTGATGCCTGACAACTGCTGTTCATAAATGAAATCATTTGAACACTCAATGTCAAGTTTGTCATGTTGTGAATAACTAATATTGTCATATTACAATCAATTAACAGAGCACAACAAATAGTAGAAAGGCATATTCTTCGTCCCTGCACCCACCACATTCCTTTACTTCATTGCTGTTACTCTGAGAATACTGCTACTTAGAGAAAGGCAGATCAGAGGCTGGCAATGCAAACTCAGTTTTATCCTCCCTCCAGGAAGCTGTGTACTCAAATACATGAAACTTCAATGCACTTTAGCAGCACCATAGTTTTGCACATGGAATGAGCAGGAGCCTATGATCAACTGCCACCTCAAGGTACTATGGTTGACCTACAGTGATACTAATAACTGCAATATAAGCAGATGACTATATGTCTTATTCCTCCAGTTCTTAAGAAGGGTGTTTGTGTAGGACCTTCTTGGAGAAGCCTACAGGCCGGACTAAATTTAACCACAGCAGCAACTCTGTCTCTCACCCTTGCCTGTGTTAATCCTACCCCATCGGTAGCCACATTTTCAACATCATGAAATAGTCATTCTGCAGCCTTGAAAGACTTTGACTTCTCAATAGTTTTTATAGCACATGAATCAGAAGTCTAAATATGTTATCTTTCCCACCCTTCCAATTTAAATATTCATGCTCACTTACATCATGTGTGCATGTAGCTTGCTCGTAGAATAATTGGCATATAACAGGTTAGAAAAATATGTATACATTTATTATTTAATCAGTTTTAAAGCAAATCAGACTTAATTTGTGAGTATGTACAAGATGAACATAAATAACTGACCTTTTGCTAAATGGATAATCTCTTCATCATATAGTATGCTTCCTCTAATAGAGATGTTTGCAGATAGTGAATAGTCATGAGTTTGCCTGAAGTGGACTTTGCCCGTCTTGATCTAAGGATCTGACCTTTCCTCTTATTATCCTTATTAGATGGTTAATGAAGGTCAGTCCCCTGTTTGACTCCCTTCAAACTGTCTACATAGTTTGCTGTATCACAACATGAAGCTGCTGACCCTCTCCTTCCAAATCCTGGACCATCTCAAGTACCCATTCTCAAGTCAGATACACTCTATCTGCATTATACAGCTCTGAACTTCTATTGTCTATATTCAAATGTTTCATCACTTCATCATTTTGTCTCATTCTGATTCTTCTCCAGCATGTAGCCTTCTTATTTTATCTAAGCTCTTGTCATGAATTGTTACAATGACTGTAATATACTTGGCCATAATAGGGAAACTACACATAACAGTCCTCAGATGGTCTTAAGGATATAACTTATTTTCATTTTAAAACTTTCATTCTTTTATTTGATACTAATATTGGTTCAGTTATGAGCAAGGTAAGAATAGAACTATGGCACTGGAATAAATTAAAATTCAGATTTCTGGCGAGGTCTTTGATAGCCAAAATGGATATTTTCCCAAGATTTTTTTAAAGTAACTCAGTTTTTTATTCAAATTGTTAAACAAGTCAGTTGTAAAATTCAAGTGGCAAAATAATAACCCAAGAATAAGTCTTAATTCAGATCCCAAAAATAAAGGTTGGCTTAAACATCCAAACCTCAAATTATTTTATAATGTTTCTAAAATGATTTTGTATATCTGTGTCACTTTGTTCCTGCTTCTCTTTACCTAAGGATTTTATGTTGCATAATGATTCAAACATCTAGATTAATATGTTATTGTACATTAACCAGGACAATGTCTGTTTGTACTGTTTTGTTTTGCTATAATAGCATTAACGAATTTTTAGCAATAAAGTACTAATATGACTACTACTCCTACTGCTACTGCTAATACTAATACTAATAGTATTAATAATATATGTGTGTTCATTATTGTTTTAATACCAGAATACTACTGAATCAGTTCTGCACTTACTATTCATCTTTGTGAAGAACATCTGATAACCACACTGCTTTATGCTGTAAAAGAATAACATTGTGATTATTGAAAAGGGAGCTCTGGTATTGCAAAGAACCCAGAACAGAAAGGGCAGAGACAAATTGAAAGAAACAGAATATGGGACTGATCTTAGCGACGGAGATGTTAAATAAGATAGGACACGGACACACACACACACACACACACACACACACACACACACACACACACACACACACACACACACACACACACACACTGCATCAATGCAGAGGAAAGCTTCACTACATAAAAACTGAGATGTTCACCAGGAAGAAGCCTAAAGTCAGAATGCAGACAGGAAATCTCACCAAACAGCAAAAATAAAGGAACAGACAGAAGCAATAAACCAGACTGGACAGGTATTGCATCACAGATGTCCAGGGATGTTGATGAATAATGCTGGCGCACAGAAGACTAGGCAAGACAGTGAATGAGATTCAAAGATCAATGAGATAATACATTGATAAGCTAAGACAACAGAAAGAGGAGAGCAAGAAACAGGTAGATATACAAAGTGGTAGGAGAAAGATAATGAAATTGGGGTGAAGGGACACTTGTATTCTTATATTACTAACGTTTCACATAACATTGCAACCATAGTCTCACTAATGGCAATCAGATGCCGGTACTCTTTTTGAAGCGTCCATCAAGCAATAGAGAGAAGGCTTAAAGGTACTCAAACAAATTACTACTAAGTGGGTGCTACAGACACAGAGGGGGAAATAATCTGTTTTTGAATGGATGTGCAGCACACAGGACTTAAAAGATGGCAGATACATGTGGAAAGCATGGTATAGGGGCTACATGGTATCCTCAGTGGGAAAGGATGAAGACATAGACTGGATGAAATTAATTCAAGGAAAGTACTATAAAAACAATCACAAATAATTGTAGTCTCATACAAATGCAGACCCAAACTCCTAGCCATACTGCAAACACCTTTACTGATACCATCCAATCACTTGCTAAACAAATGAACACCATTAACTTATGAAATATATCATCATCCCCTACACACAAGGTGGGGTAACTTATTGAGTATACAATGTCCTGACACATATCTCAAACTGTTACACTAACCATCGACAACAAATACTTAGATATAACACAACATCAATATCATCATCACAATCAATAAACAAAAATAATCATATCAAAACTGTTAATAAAAATTGGATCATTATACTACCAGAAACACTTTCTCACACCTTCTTCTTATTTCTACACCATTGCCCTCTTTCACTTATCTTCACCCTCTCTTACCACCTACCAACCTAACACTAAAACCAAAACTGTGGCAAACTAGCAACTTGTTACCATAACATTGCCGCTACACCAGTAACCCTTTTAGAAAAAACTGTCAAACTCCTAACTAGCAAACTGGGCTGACTGCTACAACAAAACTGTCTTTTGATATCCCAACTTACCAACCTTATATAATACCTATACTTTATCAATAATAATTACTTTACAATAATCTAATTTTTACTTCCCTTTCTTTCCTCTCTTCTCTTCCTTCTTCTTCACTCAGTCCCAAAACTGTAAAGTGAACCTCTCTGTTCCACAACTGTTGTAGGTGAATCATGGAATACTACACCCTGATATCACTATAATCCCCATATCCTCCTCTCAAATCAAAACTTCAAACAAAACAAAAAAAATCACTGGCTCTGCAAAATCACTGGCTCTGCTCCTGTAGGACTTCTTCCCCTTCTCCCTTCACTACTATAACTACTATCTTTTTACTTATTCTCTTCTTTCTCTCTTCCTTCCTATTGCCTACTCTCCTCCTCTCCCCCCTCCCCCCTTTTCTTTTCTCCCCTCTTCTCCTCTCAATCCATCACTCTTTTCACACTTTTTTTTTGCCTCTTTCTCTCTCTTGCCTTGTTTTTCTTTCTGTCTTTCCTTTCCTCTCTCCCATTTTTCTTTTCTCAACGGATATCAAAATATATATGCTTAATCGTAATGTTTTGTAATGTTTTACTGAATAATAATATTTTCCTCTACTGAAAATGGACATATATCCAGCTAAATAAAATAAAATAAATTGTACTGAGACAGCAATATTATCAAAAGTAATGAGTCAGCCTGTGTTATATTAGAGCACTGTTTATGATGCACCATCATATGTAAGAAGGTAAAACATGGAACAGAAGAAGGAAAGACAGAAGGAAGGGCAGCAAGACACCAAGAAGAAGAAACCAATGAGGATATTTGGACAAGTGGAAAATAATGGAAAATAAAAGACAACACTGTGCAAAGAAAAGGGTAAGAAGTGACTGCAAGAAGGGAAGAAAGTGTTAACTTTCAGGCAAAAGAAGTGCCTCAAGAGACAGGGAAGATATAAACAGACTAAGGAAGAGTAGCTGGAGGGTAGAAAATCAGAAGGAGAAAGGTTGATGCAGGAGATAAAAGGGAAAAAAAAGAGGAAGAAACAGAATAAGGAAAGATTAAGTATGACACAAGTTGTGTACGGGAAAAAAAATCTCAGGCTTTGCCAAATCTAATCTCCACAATTCAAGGACAAGAGTGGAGACCAAAGCATAGGTACACACTAAAAAATGCCGAGTTTAGATCAGGATAGGAACCTGACATAGGCAGGCACAAAATGGCTTATTCAATAAGTGGGAAGGAAGTGGGGGTAAGAAAGAGGATGTGAGCAAGGAAAAAATTAGTGGTGGTAGCTCTGTTAAACACTGATGGGCATTTATGATCAAATGAAAGACAAAGCTTAAGGTCAGACAAGGAAGAAACAATCAGCAAGAAATACTCTAGAGGAATATGGGATAATAAAGCAAGAGCAGGAAAGGGGGGATGACAATTCACTCAAGAATGGAGTGCATGTAGTCACAGAAGAAGTAAAGCAGAGTGAAGAGGGAAAATGGAAAATCTGGAGAGAAATGATATGGGATATGAAGATAGGTGAAGGCTGCCAGCCTAGCCAGATAGAATTTTGTAGATAATTCTGTCATTTCTAAATATTAATATAAGCCATGGGATTGTTCTCTTAAATGGAAGAAAATGGCATTAAATGTGGATCTGCAAACATGTAGCAACAGTGCCCTCTGCTGTAGGAAAGCTGCTGAGTCAAGCATTGTATAATTGTTTGATCACAAAACCTGGAGCCAAGATGTCTGGATGAAGAAATTCTTGCTTTTGTTTTGAGACTAGAGTTAATTGCATTTTGCATGTATAATGTCTATTATTGCTGTAGCTTCCTGACCAGGTACAAGATCAAAAGGGCTGTTACACTCTGAGCTTCTGTTAGCCCAGGAAGCAGAAAATAATGGTGTAATCTGAAATGAGTCAGTGGTACTGTGTTATCAATTTAAGGACAGAGAGACTCAGAGCATTTTGCATTTGTCTTGAGAACATCCAACATCACCAGAACTCTGCCTATGCTCTATATGTAAGTTTATTTTAGAACTGTGTTTTCTCTTAGATGTAGCTAGGAAATAGGAAGATTAAATTAGTTTATTTCTGTATTCATGTCAGAACTTTTCTACTATATTATTTTAAGCATTTCTCTGTGATCTCTGATCTCTTGACTAGCACTGCATAGTAAGAAGTATTGTTTTGTGTTTTTATTATTTATTATTAAATAGTTTTAAACTTTTCAACTGTGCTGTTTTGTGTAGAGATAATTTAAGGTCTAGAGTAAATTGCATGTATATAGTGATACTGTCCAAGTCACTCCAATAAGCTTTTCTGTTCAGTCACACTTACCATTTGGATAATAATATTGCACAGTAATAATTGAACACCCTTTAGTAAGGACCTTTTTAGTAGCTGATAAATAGTGGGTGGTGGCAGCTGGCACTACCTTTTAGACTGGACAGAAATGGCGCACAGTTGGAGAATATGTGCCAGTATTCCCCAGGAGTGTCTGTGTGTTTGTATATAACTCATATCTCAAAGTGTGTGTGTGTGTGTGTGTGTGTGTGTGTGTGTGTGTGTGTGTGTGTGTGTGTGTGTGTGTGTGTGTGTGTGCGTCAGCTACTTGGGCAGGGACATGAAGCACTGGTTGGACAGAGAGGGTGCTGGAAGTTTTAGCTTGCCCACTAGGTTGAGATCTGGACCCTATAGCTGTGCCAGTGGGGAGTCTTACTGGGGATCTGGAGAGAAAGGGAGAAACAAGCCCCAGACTGACTGTGATCTCTGTGTGCTCTTAAGGGAAATCGTACTTTACTGTGCTGGTATTTGTTATTCTTCCCTATGTGGATGTCCCTCACTGGTGTTAGTGGTGAGGATTGAGGCTCCTTGATTGCTGGGCCAGTGCACAGGCATTACATATTTATTGTCTTGCAGTGGTGGGATATCCACACCACATATTACTTGGTTGGCAAATACTAATTGACTTGTAGTGGTATGGGTAGTGTGAATTCCTGTAGCTTGTGTACAGTGATCTCTGAAGGTGTTTTTGTACTCTAAATCAGCCACACAGTGAATACTCAGAGATTAGATCACAATTGTTTTATTTCTTTTGTTAGCTTAGTTAGTCAGGGAGAGCAGGCAAACATGTCAGCAGAAGAGTATGGAAAGCTGACAAGGAGCCAGCAGGTTGAGATGTGCCAGGCTAAAGAACTGGTGCAGGGAAACCTGACTAAGGCAGACATGATTGCAGCTTTGGCCACAGCTGCATCAGAAAACAGCAACCAGGAGGACGATCAGACTGGCCGTGGAGAAATACAACACTCAGGGAATGGACAGCTCAACCTTTGTGCAGAGGACTTAAAAATCCATTTGGAGCTAAAGAGACTAGAGTTGGAGGCCAGGCATTTGGGAATGGAAGCAGCAGATAAACTGAGATATCTGCAAGCTGAGGAGAAGGAGAGGCACAAACAGCATGAAAAGGAGATGCTGACTCTTCACCAGAGTCATGGAGGTAATGGGGAAGGGAGTAACCAAACCCCAGAAGCAACAAAGGTCAGTGAATTTCTTCCACAATTTACAGAGTGGGATAATATTGATAGTTTCATTCATATGTTTGAGAGGGTCTGTAAACAGTATGATGTTGACCAAAGGCTATGGGTACGGTTCCTGACCAACTTACTCCATGGTAAAGCTGTAACTGTGTTGTCCAAACTTGCTGATCATGAATGTTTTGATTATACTGCTGTTAAGAATTGTTTGTTAGAATTTTTTAATTTGACACCTGAAACTTATAAGAAAAACTTTAGTGATTATAGACACAAGGCAGATGAAAGTGTGTGTGAATATGTTGCTGAACTGAGCACTTATTTTCATAGGTGGGTGAGTGGATGTCAGGACATCACTTTTGAAGGGCTGCCAGACTTTCAGTGAGGGAACAAGCCTTTAGCACTTTGGCTGAGGACATGAGGATCTGGTTAGCTGATAGACAATGTACTACTTCAGAGGAGCTGGGGAAGAAGGAAGACCTATACCTAGCAAGCAGGTCATCCCTGCACAGGAAATGGACCTCCAGTACTACTCATGGGTCTAAAGGAACCCATGATGGGCAGCCCAGACTGCCCCAACAGAATCTGTCAGCAGCAGGGTTAGCCACTAGTCTGGGTACACGTCCAGGACCTAGGGTTAAATGTTCTGAATGCAACCAGTGGGGCCATGTGGCATACAAACATCCATGGAGGCAAGGTGGGGAACAAAAGGTGAGGGAGCTACTAAGTGGGAAAGACAAAATGCCAATACTAGGTTGTTTTGAGACAACAGGGGTACTGAACTACTATCCTGCAGATGTCTTGAGAGGGAAGGATTTTGATGAGGCAGTACTAGGTGCTAATGCAGTTACATGCAGTCAGGCTTCAAGACAAGAATTTGGGTCTGGTAGCTTGAGGGAGACCCAGATGGACCCACATACTTGCAGCCAGGACTGGTGAGGTGGTTACTTCAGGGAGGAAGCTACGCTGTAGCAGTGAGATTGAAGGTGAGACACAGCTGCTTGTGGGTACTGATGTTCCCTTGGACAGAGTGACTGCAAAGGTAGAGGTGAGTAGTAGTACACAGGCGGACAGTGAGGCACTGCTGTCAGAGGATACCAGACTTCCTGTAGAAGGGGTGCTGGGAAGGTTTACAAAGAGAGAGTTGTGAGAGGCTCAGCTCTCAGACCCTACATTACAAGTCCTGAGGCAGGTAGCTAGTGAGGCACCTGATTCTCAAGGAAAGGAGGAATCTGTATACTGGGACACAGGGTTACTGTATAGAGAGTGGACCCATGAGGGAGGGCTAGAAGGTGGGAGAATACAGCAGTTGGTAGTACCTAGAGCCTACTGTCTGGTGCTTCTAGCCATAGCCCTTGATATTCCCTTTGCAGGTCATATGGGCATAAAACATACAAAGAGACATATTATGCAGAACTTTTATTGGCCTGGAATTTCCAGAGATGTAACAGGGTACTGCAGGACCTGTGAGCAGTACCAAAAGGTAGGTAAGGCAGGAGACAAGGTGAGAGTTCCTTTGATGCCTTTGCCTGTGATTGATGAGCCATTTCAGAGGGTAGCTATGGATATTGTGGGGCCTCTGAGTACCCCAAGTTCCACAGGGAAAAAGTATATCCTAGTGGTGGTAGATTATGCTACAAGATACCCTGAGCCAGTTGCTTTGTCCTCCATTGAGGCAAAAAAGGTGGCAAATGCTTTGTTAGAGATTTTCAGCAGAGTAGGTTTCCCAAAAGAAATACTGACTGACAGTGGTGCCAATTTCATGTCAGACCTGCTGGCTTGTCTGTGGACGTACTGTGGGTGAAGCACCTGAAGACCACCCCCTGCCATTCCCAGACTAATGGTCTTGCTGAGAGGTTAAACTCTACACTCAAGTCCATGCTACAGGCATTTGCACACCAGTTTAAAAGGGAGTGCACCAAATATTTGCCCCATCTGTTGTTTGCTTATAAAGAGGTTCCCCAGGAATCCACAGGTTTTTCACCCTTTGAGTTGCTGTATGGGCATAGGGTGAGGGGACCTCTAGATTTTATTCATGATGAGTGGGAGGATGAGTATGAATTGAACAAGGAGTCTGTTGTGGCATATGTCCTAAACCTCAGGACAAGGCTCATGGGACTCATGGGCTTAGCCCAGGAGAACCTGGCAGATGCCCAACAACAGAAAAGGGTATGGTATGACAAGAATGCTCAAGCTAGAGAGTATGTTGTAGGGCAGCTGGTAATGGTTCTCATTCCTGTCAGACACAACAAGCTGCAAGCAGCTTGGGATGGACCTTACAAAGTGGTAAGAAAGGTAAGTGATGTTAACTACATGGTAGAACTGCTAGGCAGGGGGCAGGGGCACAAATTGTACCATGTTAACATGATGAAACCTTACCATGATAGGGAGGCCCTTGTGCTGAGTATTTGCAGTGGGTTGCAGGAGGAGTCTGAGGGAGATCTGGTGACTGATCTCCTCAGTGATGCTCGGACTGACACCTCAGTGGAAGGGGTAGTAATGTCCCAGCAGCTATCTCCTACCCAGGTTCAAGAAATCCAAGCAGTGTTACAGGAGTTGGGGACGTTCACTGGGAAACCAGGGTACACCCACCTGGTGCTGCACCAGGTGGATACAGGACCCCAAAGGCCTATTAGGCAAGCCCATTATAGGGTGCCTGAGAGATTCAAACAGGCTCTGAGGGAGGAGATACAGAAAATGTTGGAACTAGGGGTAATTCAAGAGTCCAACAGTCCATGGGCCTCCCCAGTGGTGCTGATGCCAATGAAGAATGGCAGCACCAGGTTCTGTGTGGATTATAGGAAAATAAATAGTCAGACAGAGTCAGATGCTTACCCTATGCCTAGGACAGATGAGGCCCTAGGGCAGCTGGGTGGGGCTAATTATCTTACAACCATTAATCTTA
Source organism: Protopterus annectens (assembly GCF_019279795.1). Classification (NCBI taxonomy): domain Eukaryota; kingdom Metazoa; phylum Chordata; order Ceratodontiformes; family Protopteridae; genus Protopterus; species Protopterus annectens. The sequence goes on from NC_056734.1 coordinate 132,823,775, forward strand.
CCAAGGCTTACTGGCAGGTGCCCTTGACTCCCAGTGCTAAAGAGAAGTCAGCCTTTTTGACTCCTTTTGGCTTGTATGAGTTCACAAAGATGCCCTTTGGGATGAAAAATGCCCCAGCAACTTCCCAGAGGCTGGTATGTGATATCATAGCAGGAGCAGGAGGGTTTGCCCTTGCCTACCTAGATGATATTGCCATCTACAGCCATTCCTGGCAAGAGCACCTTCAACACATCAGGGAGGTGCTGGACAGACTACAGAGGGCAGGGTTCACCATTAATCCCAGCAAATGTCAGGTGGATATGGCAGAGATCTTCTACCTGGGACATAGAGTGGGGAGTGTTAAGATCAGGTCAGAACCTGCCAAAGTAGAAGCCATTCAAGCATGGCCTACACCTGTTACCAAAAAGCAGGTGAGGGCATTCTTAGGGACAACAGGGAAGTACATAAAGTTTGTCCCCAGTTATAGTACCATAGCTGCCCCCCTCACAGACCTAACAAGGAAGAACAGGCCAGATAAGGTAGTGTGGACCACAGCATGTGAGCAGGAATTCCAGAAGATTAAAGAAGTTTTGGGAGGACCCCCATGTTAACCAGTCCAGATTACAGCAAATAATTTGTTGTGCAGGTGGATGCTTTGAACCATGGGGTGGGGGCTATACTTAGCCAGATTTCTTCAGAGGTAGAAGAGCATCCAGCAGTTTATCTCAGTCATAGTCTCCAGCCCAGGGAGGAATGCTATGCAGCTGTAGAAAAGGAATGTCTAGTCATAGCGTGAGCACTGCACAAACTTCAGCCTTATCTGTATGGAAGAAAATTCGCTGTAGTTACAGATCACAATCCCCTAACATGGTTAAACAGAGCCAGCCAGCAAAATGCCAAGTTGTTAAGATGATGCCTAAGGTTACAAGCATATGATATGTCAGTGCAGCACCACAGTGGGATTAGCAATACCAATGAAAATGAGCTCTCAAGACAGGGAATGGGGTAAGGTATACCCAGATAGTCCTAACCCTCTCAAGCAACGTTTCTCAAGGGTCACTTGAAAAACTAGCTTGAGTTCTCCAGAGGAGAAGATATGTGAAGATAGGTGAAGGCAGCCAGCTTAGCCAGATAGAATTTTGTAGATAATTCTGTCATTTGTAAATATTAATATAAGCCACAAGCTTGTTCTCCTAAGTGGAAGAAAATTATGTTAATGTTGAACTGCAAAAATGTAACAACAGTGCACTCTGCTGTAGGAAAGCTGATGAGTCAAGCATTGTATAATTGTTTGATCACAAAACCCGGAGCCAAGATGTCTGGATGAAGGAATTCTTGCTTTTGTTTTCAGACTAGAGTTAATTGCTAGAATTTACATGTATAATATATTTTATTGCTGTAACTTCCTGACTAGGTGCAAAATCAAAAGGGCTGTTACACTCTGAGCTCCTGTTAGTCAGGGAAGCAGAAAATAATGACATAATCTGAAATGAGTCAGTGGTACTGTTTTATCAATTTAAGGACAGAGAGACTCAGAGCATTTTGCATTTGTCTTGAAAACATCCAACATCATCAGCGCTCTGCCTATGCCCTATATGTAAGTTTATTTTAGAACTGTCTTTTCTCTTAGATATAGCTAGGAAATAGGAAGGTTAGATTTTTTTTTCCTGTATTGATGTCAGAACTTTTCTACTGTATTATTTTAAGCATTTCTATGTGATCTCTGAACTCTTGACTAGTACTGTGCAGTAAGAAGTACTGTCTTGTTTTTATTATTTATTATTAAATATTTTTAAGTCTTTCAACTGTGGCTGTTTTGTGTTCAGATAATTTAAGCTCTAGAGTACTTTGCATGTATATAGTTATACTGTCCAAGTCACTCCAATAAGCTTTACTGTTCAGTCACACTTACCATTTGGATAATAATATTGCACAGTAATAATTGAACACCCTTTAGTAAAGGCCTTTTTAGTAGCTGATAAATAGTGGGTGGTGGCAGCTGGTACTGCCTTTTAGACTGGGCAGAAATGGAGCACAGCTGGAGAATCTGTGCTAGCATTCCCCAGGAGTGTCTGTGTGTTTGTATATAACTCATATGTCAAAGTGTGTGTGTGTGTGTGTGTGTGTGTGTGTGTGTGTGTGTGTGTGTGTGTGTGTGTGTGTGTGTGTGTGTGTGTGTGTGTGTGTGTGTGTGTCAGCTACTTGGGCAGGGACATGAAGCACTGGTTGGACAGAGAAGGTGCTGGAGGTTTTAGCTTGCCTAGTAGGCTGAGATCTGGACCATATAGCTGTGCTGGTGGGGAGTCTTATTGGGGATCTGGAGAGAAAGGGAGAAACCAGCCCCAGACTGACTGTGATCTCTGTGTGCTCTTAAGGGAAATTATACTTTACTGTGTGTATTTTTATCCTTCCCGATGTGGATGCCCCTCACTGGTGTTAGTGGTGAGGATTGAGGCTCCTTGATTGCTGGCCCAGTGCACGGGCATCACATGGGAAACAAGTGGACTCTAGGAAATAATATGCGCCAAACAGGATAATGGGGGGATTATACAGTAAGTTTTTTGAGCAATGGCAAATAAGAATAAAGCAAGCAATGGAACATACAGGGGGCTTTAATGCCACAAGATACCTAGAAAAGACAGAATACTTCAATCAAAAAATTAAGGACCCATACAAAAACCTGGCAGGAGGGTAATTAGATATGTGGAGATAAGAACACCAAGAGAAAAGGAAATATACATTCATTAGAAACTGTCTCAGTCTAGCAGACTGGACAGGTTCCTGAGAAGAATAGAAATACAGGAAAATGCCATTCAGACCTTATGGCAGTTAGAACAGAAATAAAGTCTGGGTGACAGGAGATGTGGAAAGGGAGTAGATAAACACTCTATAAATGGAAGTAACAAACAGCAAAGGAAATAACAGAGGTAATTATGAGAGAAAATGATATGACAGAGAACTAGGGAAATCCTTACAGTGTATATGAGGCAAAGTAAAGATGAACATGGAGCAAAGGAAAAAAGAAAGGGATAAGATAGACTAGAAATGAATCAGCTGAGATGCAGAAAATTTATGAAACTCCAAAATAAAAGGAAGAGTTGATACAAATGAGGATAGTGAAAAGATCAGAGAAACAGGCATGGGAGATACCTGTATTAATGTGAAATGGTATTATAAGGACTTTTAAAACAAGAAGAAGCAAGCCAATCTGGTCAGCATTAAATGCAGAAAAAAGGGTGAAAACTATTGCACATGAAATAAGAAAAATGTCCAGAGATTTTTACTGGTAGTTTTACAAAAAACAAGATCAGCAGAATCTATGGCTATGGATTTACATTTCTGGCTAAAATTCTAGAAGAACAGTAAGACAGAGTACTTTAATAAAGACAGAATGGGTTTATGAGCGGGGGCGTGGCCAAGGATGAACACAGGATAGCAGCAGATTTCTTCAGCTCCACCAACATAACTGCTCTGACAGGAAATAATTACTTTTAAATTCAACTAATGTAATAATTTTCTTTCTAAATACGTTTGGAATATCAGTTTCTTGAATTATATCAAAAAAAGAAAGAAAATTTAAATAATTTTCCTGTCAGAAATCATCTTGGAAATTTCTCTTTCATCACCTCTGTTCAGAATGAGTTCCAGTAAGGCTAACAGTCAGGATTCCAGCATCAAGAAAGAGCTTCAGTCTTTACTATTAACTATTCAGCAACTAACAACTAAAATGGACAGACTGGATACTAAAATTGATAACTTTATAGAAAAAGCTACAAAACAAATGGATTTGTTACATCAAGACTTACAACATCAGAAAGCTTAGATTACTGGTATAGAAGAGACTCTTAATGATATGGACAACAGAATTCAAGAAGAAGAAATTAACATTGAATTTTTACTGAAGCAGAACACACAACTACAATCCAAACTTGATGACCTGGAAAACAGATCCAGATGCAATAATATTAGGATTTTTGGACTGCCAGAAAATATAGAAGGTAACAACATTACTTCCTTTTTAAATACTTGGCTTCCCAAAACTTTAGATTTGTCAGAAGCATTTTCTTTTGGTATTGAAAGAGCCCATAGGTCTTTATCTAATTTTAACTCTAATAAAACATATCCTAGATCAGTTATTGTAAGATTTTTATCATCTTATGACAAGGAGATGGTATTAAAATCTGCATGGGCTAAAGCACCTATAAAAATTAATGAGGCAACTGTGCATTTTGACAATGACTATTCTTCCTTGGTAATTTCTAAAAGAAAAGTTTTTTTGCCATTAATAAGAGAGCTTAAGAAAGCACAGTTCAAAACTCACCTTTTGTTTCCTGCCAAACTAAAAATCTTTTTACCTGATGGCCCTAGAATTTTTGAAGACTTGGACTCTGCTTTGCTGTATATTAAAAAAAATAAAATATTAGATAAAATAGAAGATATGGAATGGGCAAGTCCTTCGCTAAAGAGGATGGCAACAGGAACTTCTTGGAAGACTTCAGAGAAGCAAAAAAGACTAAAAAACAAATGACATGTTCTATATATATATTTTTTTTCATGTGAACTCTTCAATTACAGTTACTACATTTTCAGAAAGCCACAAATGTTTTAAAGATATATTCAAAGTTTCTTTTTTGTGTGCAAAGAACTGTTTTGTTTTATAAATAATCAAACTTTCAGAGGAACAAATAACATGCTATGAATCAACTTGTTTCTCTTTGTGATAAAGAGACCTAAGGTTAGTAATTTGATACATTTCCTTTCCCTTCTTGTTTTAAATAATGGCATTCTTTCTAAACTATGTATTTACTGAGGGGTGAGAGAGGGTAGGGAGAGAAGTTTGATGTAAAATATGGAATAAGTGAAATAATAACTTATTAGCTCTTTAAAATTATTTATGCTGTTTAAACACTGTTGCTAAATATTATACCATGACTTAATTGCTTATACATGATTTCAAATAATATGTCATGATATAATTGCAAATAATTAGAACTAAAATAGTTGTAAGTAATAAGTCTCATGTTTAACATTATTAAAACAAACAGCAAATAATATATCTTTGTAGATACTCTTTGTAGCTTCTTTTTTTCTTTCTTTCTTCTCTCTCTCATTTTCTTTCTTTCTTTTTCTCTCTCTCTTATATATATAGTTATATATTTCTGATAATACTGATTTATGTATATAATAAGATCTGTATGAGAAAATGAAATGGGGGATATAAAAATAAGTTGTATAATATGTTAAATAACTGTAGGCTTGTTGTCACTGTCATAGAGACTGTAATGACTTGTAAAATACTTTGCAAAGGTTTTGCACTGTTTAGATTCATTTGTATTACTAAATGAATGTCAGTCACTTGCTTTTACTAAAATTCCCGCCAGAATGTTATGGGAGACAATCTGGGATGTGGGTTTCCTCGTGAATAGTGTCCTCGAGTTGTTTTAAAAGCTTCAACACTCAGAATACACGCAGAGAAACTGAAAGCAGCCATTTTGAACTTTGACCCCTGATTTCACACTGACACATCACAGATTCATGAAGAATGCTGTTTCAGGAAGTAGAACTGCTGTAAATGCGACTTTGTGATGAAAAATGAACTTTATGACACCTAAATGTGAGTTATTCCTTATAACAACTTATTTATTTAAGATCTATTTTATAAAATATAAAAGTTATAAAGATTTTAAATGATTTAGTATGCCATAGTAAACAAGTGAGATATTTTAGAAGGCATAGAAGGTAAATCACATATACACTTGTTTTTGAAAGCTTACATGACTGCAGCACACTAATGTATATAAATACTTATGATTTAAACATATATAATGTTATAAATCATTTGCCTTGACTAACTGACAAGCATAAGTATCAGTATGATTATATTTAAGAAGAAATTGTCAGGTGACATATTTTAAAGCTGCAGTTCAGATATATAAAATACACAAGGCTTTCATCACAATGATTTATGTATAACTAGGAATTAACATTGCTGTGCAGTATGATTTTTTAACTTATGTATGAGAATAAATATTTTATTTAATTGGCAATAATAAGTATGAGAAGTAAGCTTTTGGTGCAAGTAATTTAAAGTTTTTAAAAATTGTTAATTGCATTTCTAGGGCAGAAAGTAGGAATACTCTAATATACGTAATGTTTGAACCATAATAGCCTACGATATTGAATTCAAATGAACATAAGAACTTATTCTTACAAACTTTTAATAAACTAATATATGGCTATGCCCCCCTTTTCTCTCTCTCTCTCTCTCTCTCTCTCTCTCTCTGTTCTCTGTTCCCATTATCAAGATTGTTAGAATACTATTTTGATTATGAGTGTATTATACAGAATAGATGTACATAGTAATATGAGCTGTTTCTAAATGTTCTTACTTGTTTATATGAGGCTGATTTATAAATTGTTTAGCTTTGTCATAATAGATAATCTAATTAAATGAGGTTAACTTTAGTTAATAATAGTTAGTATTGAATTAATTTGGTGGCAGCTGAGGTACTGCTGCTTAGGATTGGGGGATAACTTGAGTGGTATGAGCTACTCGAAGTTGGAGTTCTTAACTCCAGGCTGGGTGCAATGTTTAATCCTAACATTATTTTCACCTGATCATTGTTGTATGTATATAGTTCTGACATCCACATCACATTTTATAAACTCATTGTCACTACGAATAAAAGTGAAACTTACACAAAATTCCATAAGATTTTCATTAAATACAGTTATAATTAATGGAACACCTAAAGGAGGAGATATAATATCACTTATTTTGTTAATTGTTATTCTGATTATATGTCTTATATGTTTATAAAAGCTAAATGATATCTCTAAAAGGAATTTCTTTAAACATTAATGGATTGAATAACCCATGTAAAAGGGCAAGTTTAATGAGATATATTAATTTGCATAGAGCCAACTTAATATTCCTTCAAGAAACACATCTTCTGAAAAAGGATATAGATAAATTAGTCACTAATAAATATACAGTCTTGGTTAGTTCAGAACACACACAGAAAAAGAGAGGAGTGGCTATTTTATGGAATAAAAATATGCCCATACCTAAAACTATTAAGTCTTATAAAGATGATAAAGGAATGTTCTGTATGGTTACAATACAGATTAATGGGAAGATATACACATTAATTAATGTATATTGGATACCAGGAATCGGCATTAATACAGTGAAACACCATCTTAATAAGATCATATCATTTTCTATAGGAGATATTATTTTAGCAGGTGACTTTAATTGTATCCTACATGAAAAAGATACTACTACTATAGGAAAAAGAAAAATTACATCTAATGCAAAACATTTAAAGGATTTTATTAATTTATATCATTTGAATGAATGATATTAATAATCAGATAGATTCAAAATCATTACCATACACTTTTTTTCTAACAGAGATAAAACGTATTCAAGAATAGATAGAGTCTTTATTTCTAACCAGATGGTAACAGACTTAATTAATTCCAAAATCATTTCATGTCCTATATCAGATCATAATTCAATTGTCTTTGAATTTATGTCAAGGATAAACTGCAAGGATATTTTTTCAAAATTGTCTTTGAATTTATGATAAAAAGTACTTATAATGTTCAGATCAAAAGAATACCTGCATACTTAACTCAACTAAAAGACTATAAAGATTATATACTTTCAGAAGTGCAACATTTCTTAGACTTAAACACTACACCTGATGTCTCCATTGTTTACATTTGGGATGCTTTAAAATCATATTTATATGGACAAAGTATCAGATGGTATAATAATAAAAGGAAATCTTGGGACAAGGAATTACTAGATATTCAAAGCAAATTAGACTCATACAAACATAATAATAAAGAAAATATTATGGACAAAAAGTCATTGAGGAAATAAATAAATTAAATGAGAAATACAAAGAAATTTTAACCCATAAAGTCAAAATAACATTAGAGAAATATAAGTTTTTGTCTTACTCAATAAGTCCCAAATACTTACATAAACTTAAAAATAAAACAAAAAGGTTGAATAAGCAAAATCATATCAAAGAAATTTTCTCTCCAGGGAAAAAGAAGAATGTTTCTAGTTTACCAGAAATTTTAGATGAATTTAGAAATCACTTTCACAAAATTAATCATAATAACATTAACATGGATCCTAAAGATAAAATAAAGAAATTTATAACTACAAACATGAACAAAAACTTAACAAACAACAGACTAAACTAATAGATAAAAATATTTCATATACAGAGGTTATTACACAAATAAACAAACTTAAATCAAACAAAGTACCAGGTAATGATGGTATTATACCAGAGATTTATAAAATTCTTCCTAAAAGTACTTACTCATTAATACATAAGGTTTTTATTTTGGCTCAAAATGAGTTAACAACTCCCCATCTTGGCAATACACATTTATTTCACCAATTTTAAAACCCAATAAAGACCCAACCAGATGCACTTCATATAGACCTATTTCATTACTTAATGTTGATTATAAAATGTTTATGAGTATTTTTGCTGATAGATTAAAGACAATCATCCCAGGCATAATAGATATAGATCAGACAGGCTTTATTATAAATAGAAATACTTTTGATAATATAAGGAGAACTTTAACATTAATTGATTTTGCAAACAGGAAAAAGAAAGATTTAACACTTATTAGTCTCAATATAAGTTCAGCATTTGATTCAGTAAGTTGGGACTACTTGTTTATCTTACTAAAGTGCACAAATTTCTCTGATGCATTTGTAAATCTAATTGAACATCTATATAAAGGAGCACTGGCTTATATTAAGATAGGAACATATGTCTCACAAAAATACCCATTTTAAAAGGTACAAAACAAGGGTGTCCACTCTCACCACTATTATTTACTTTAATAATGGAGCCTTGGGCTAATTTGATCAGAAATAGTACTGATATAGAAGGATTTGATATAGATGAAAATACAATATCTAAAATTCAACTTTTTGCAGATGATGTTTTAATTACGTCATCAGGAACTAGCTCTTCTATGCAGTCCTTATTTGATAAAATGCTGGATTTTAAAAATATCTCTGGTTTGATATTAAATGAAGAAAAAACTAAAATATTACCAATATACACACGAAAAAATGTCCTCATTAATGATTTTAACAAATATATACCCAACTCAGCTCAGATAACTTACTTAGGTATAATATTAACTAAAGATATTAAATCCATTATACATAATAATTATAGTAACTGTCTTCTTAATATACAAAATCTTTTCAATAGCTGAAACAATATGTTTTTTACCACGGAAGAGCGACTCACAATTATTAAAATGATAATATTCCCTAAGATATTATATTTAATACAATCAATAATACTCCCACCTACAAAAATAATTATTAAGAAATTGAATTCATTAATGTTAAATTTCTTATGGGCACCTAATAGACCTAGGATTGCATTAAAGAAACATACTAATAGCTGGTCTCAAGGGGGTATTTCATTTCCAGACTTTAATTTATATACTATCTCTTCTATTATAAAAGTTATTACTTTGTTAATAGATCAGTCATATGTTGCAAGATGGAAAGATTACTGGGAACTAATTAGCATTCACTTCATGAAAATCTCTTTAATACATAAAATATTATTGTAAATAACCCCATGTTATGGTTACTAAAAGAATTTTGTACTTCATCTATTACACCAAAATATATAGTTAGTTACCCATTAAACATTATTATTAGTTATCGTAATTTTATATTTATGCATCCTAGGTATAAGGAATGGAATTTTATCCTATTCCCTATAATGTATACACAAGGTATTCTTTTGTCAACCATCACTGAAAGAACTCTTTCAGTCAATGAGAATGATTTAAAGTATTGGTATCAGTTGCTGTCTGATAATAAAGTTAAAAATTTAGACTTCTTAAAACAAGAATTTGATTTGAGAGAAACATGTTGGTTAGAAATTCAGACTTTTAGACATCTTATTAATAAAATTGATTTAATGTCTTTAACAGTTAAAGAATCTGTTCCAATTCTGATTGATTACTTGATATTAAATTTACAACATAGAGTTTCTGATAAAGGTAAGCTTTCACACATACATAAAATTATCAGAGAAGAAACTCATTACAGTTCAGATACCTATTGGAATTACATTTCCATTAATGGTGAATCACCAAAACAACAAGATAAACAATATATATTGGAATCTGCTTATAAAACTACTTCTTCCATTAATTGGAGACTTTTTACTTGGAAATTTTTACATAGATCTTTCTATACACCTTTAATGATGAATAAAATAAATAATAAAGACAACTTATGTAAAAGATGTAATGTAGAAATAAATGCTGATTGGGCACATATGTTTTATGACTGTATAAAATTGAAGGAATATTGGAAGTTAATCAATGATTTTTTGCAGGCCCTTTTCACAGATAATTTCATTGTTTCTAAATCACTTATATTATTTAACACTCCTGTTCCTAAAAGTGTTAAAAAAGTTAAACTTCCCTTATTATGGTCTATTCTAGCAGTGGCTAGAAAAATAATAACCAGAAATTGGATTTCAGATACTCCTCCTTCATTTAATGAATTTAAAAATGTTATGACTGAAGTGTGTCATATGGAATTGATGACAATAAAATCAAGAACTACTAGAAAAACGTTTTACTATATTATATGGGATACTTTACAAAACCTGTTAAAAAAATCTTAGTTTCAATAGTAAGACATTACAGTTTAATCAATTGATTTGATTTGTAGTGGATGTCTCTGTAAATACTTTGGTTATTTTATTAAATGTTATAACTATTTATATTTTAACTGCTTGTATAAGATTGTTATGATATGATATTTATTTTGTATGTTAAAAACAATAAACTTGTTTTTTTTTTAAAAAAAAAAAGAATGGGTTTATGAGGAGTAGGCAAGTTAGTTACAATTTGGAGGGACTGACTGAGTTTATGAAGAGTTTAATTTATAGTTAGGAAGGCAGAGGTACAATAGTATTTTCTGTCTATAGAAAGCATTTTGGTTGATGGGATGAGAATTTGTGTGTGTGTGTGTGGGGCTCTGAAAGAAAAGAGGTATGAGACATGTTTCATAGTTAGGTAAAAGCTGTGTATAGTGGACTAGGGGTGCCCACTATCTCCTTCTCTATTTGCGTTGGTTATATTGAAGATAATACTACAGATCAAAAAAGAGCTAGTTAAACTGCAGCACAGTAAAGCCATATACTCAAGATTCATGCTGTATAACAATGACTGAATGCTCATCTTTACAGATGCGAAAGTCATGCTAAAGTCAATTGTTCTATTCTTTGAATAATGTGCGAAGGTTTCAGGGTTGAAATGTAACCACTGAAAACAATATTATTCAGGATAGGAAAGGGAAAGAGAAGCAATGGGGCAGCTCATCCCATGGTGCAGAAGGATGACTCATGTTCATGTGGTGGTATGGACACTGGAGGAACTGGGAGGGGGAGTCAGCAGCCGATACTGGCTTACCGATTCTATGAGAACAATGGCAGCAGCAACCCACTGCAATGGGGAAATGTGCTGGAGAACAGATGTATCATCCACAGAAATGGGCCTGATGTTGTTCAAGCAGTGAGCAGTGAACTGCTTACCCTAAGACATTATGTACAATAGTGCAGTGAGCTGCTTACCAGGGGACATTATGTACAATAGTGCAGTGAGCTGCTTACCAGGGGACATTATGTACAATAGTCTGGTGAGCTGCTTACCAGGGGACATTATGTACAATAGTGCAGTGAGCTGCTTACCAGGGGACATTATGTACAATAGTGCAGTGAGCTGCTTACCAGGGGACATTATGTACAATGGTACAGTGAGCTGCTTACCAGGGGACATTATGTACAATGGTACAGTGAGCTGCTTACCAGGGGACATTATGTACAATGGTACAGTGAGCTGCTTACCAGGGGACATTATGTACAATGGTACAGTGAGCTGCTTACCAGGGGACATTATGTACAATGGTACAGTGAGCTGCTTACCAGGGGACATTATGTACAATGGTACAGTGAGCTGCTTACCAGGGGACATTATGTACAATAGTGCGGTGAGCTGCTTACCAGGGGACATTATGTACAATAGTGCAGTGAGCTGCTTACCAGGGGACATTATGTACAATGGTACAGTGAGCTGCTTACCAGGGGACATTATGTACAATAGTACGGTGAACTGCTTACCAGGGGACATTATGTACAATGGTACAGTGAGCTGCTTACCAGGGGACATTATGTACAATGGTACAGTGAGCTGCTTACCAGGGGACATTATGTACAATGGTTCAGTGAGCTGCTTACCAGGGGACATTATGTACAATGGTACAGTGAGCTGCTTACCAGGGGAGATTATGTACAATGGCACAGTGAGCTGCTTACCAGGGGACATCATGTACAATAGTGCAGTGAGCTGCTTACCAGGGGACATCATGTACAATAGTGCAGTGAGCTGCTTACCAGGGGACATTATGTACAATGGTACAGTGAGCTGCTTACCAGGGGACATTATGTACAATGGTACAGTGAGCTGCTTACTAGGGGACATTATGTACAATGGTACAGTGAGCTGCTTACTAGGGGACATCATGTACAATAGTGCAGTGAGCTGCTTACCAGGGGACATTATGTACAATGGTACAGTGAGCTGCTTACCAGGGGACATTATGTACAATGGTACAGTGAGCTGCTTACCAGGGGACATCATGTACATTAATGCAGTGAGCTGCTTACCAGGGAACATTATGTAGAATAAAATACTGTGGAGCTGCTTACTAGGGGACATTATGTAGAATAGTGCAGTAAGCTGCTTACCAGGAGACATTATGTACAATAGTGCAGTGAGTTGCTTACCAGGGGACATTATATACAATGGTACAGTGAGCTCCTTACCAGGGGACATCATGTACCATAGTGCAGAGAGCTGCTTACCAGGGGACATTATGTAGAATAGTGCAGAGCTGCTTACTAGGGGGCATTATGTACAATAGTGCAGTGCAATGCTTACCAGGTGACATTATATACAATAGTGCTAAGTTGCTTACCAGGGGACATTATGTAAAATAGTGCAGTGCACTGCTTACCAGGGGACATTATGTAAAATAGTGTGCATGTTCCCATTACAAATAGCTGTACTAAAGCTTGTACTGCTGCAATAGGGAATGGCAGTAATGAAGGTCTAACTGGCCAGTGCACTGACCCACTCCTATACTTCTCAACCTCTTTGCACAAGAAATCTGGACAAAGCTTAACAAAATGGAGAGACAAAGGCCCAAAATAGGGACACATTTTAAATGCTGCTATTATAAACATAGAAAGTAGCTATAATAAAAGAATTTGTGTTAGAATGCATTTTTCTGAAGGATATGAAGTCTGAAACCCAAATGCATGTCATTATTTAGTGGCTTTAATCCTTAGATCATCCCAGTGATTTGTCAAAAAAACACAATTTTTATGAGGGACAGATGAAAATTATGAGGCAGAAATATGGACATTCTGTGAAAATCTGTCCAGATGAGAGCCACTCCCTACTGCCTGACTCTTTAAAAGTTGAACAAGGACAGTGAGCCAATACTAGGCAATAAATTGGACATATGCTCTTTCCCATAAAAGGGGATGGGTCCAACATTAGTTCAAAGTTCTGGTGATTTCAATGATTCTTGCCCTGTCTGGGGATGGATCTGCCATGTTCTCCAGGGCTGAGAATGATGACTCCATATGGGCATAGTTCTCATCCCTCAAGAGAAGGAATAAATGGTTTAACTTGGTGAATGTAGGGGAGACACTAGGTGAATCGGTCAGACTGAGGTGGAGTGCAAAATAGAGAAAAGAGAAAATAAAGGGGTGGGGGAAGTGGAGAGATAATGGTGACAGATTGTCTCAGGTATCTAGGTCTACGAGTTGGGATGACAGTCAAGGAGACAATAAGGCTTAAGAAGAAAGAGGATGAAATACTAAATAGGGTAACAATAAAATCATTCAGAGTGCTCAGATGTGTAAAAGCAGCATGAATGAGGATCAGACAGAGAGTATTTCACATGCTGAGTGCCCTTCCAGTAACAGCAGAAGAAGGAGACACTGTTAGTTACAAAAGACGTTAGAGGGATGAATAGAAAGGCTGAATACATAAAGACATACACAGACTGTCCAGGAAAAGGGGAAGTGGGATTAATATAAACCAAGAGAGTGGGCAGAAAAGGGAGGACAGTGGCAGAAGTGGAGAGGTGGACTCAGAAAGATGGCCCACATGACAAATGGCAGAGAATCATGAAGAAAAGATGCAGATGAATACGTACAAACTTGGGGAGAGAGGATGATGACATTCATAGCAACCTGTAAAAAGTAGAGCATAGAGGAAGAATGGAACAAAACAAAACTGAGATGGAACAGCTCTGGGGAGGGGTGGTAATAGATAGAGGGAAAGGATTTTACAGACTATGGGATCAACACCTTACAATTTTCCTTTGATGGCATTTAATACCTAAAAGAATGGGAAAGAAGACAAGGGGCAGAGAAGAAAGAAAAATGCGGATTGTTGAAAATGTAGACAGGGGGGCCTGAGTTATAGCACATGTAGGAGTTTGAGTGGGCTAAAAAAGTATGGGAAAAGGCAATGAGAATCTGGGAGGTAATCTTTCATAACAAATGAGAGAATACCAGGGAATTCTGTATGTGATGTATACTACCAGTCATTAAGGCACAGAAGCAGAAAGAGTTGGAAATATAAGCAGGGCTAGCTACATTACACAAGGAAATGGAAAGGGAAGCAAAATATCATGGAACACAAACTGCAAAACTGAGTCATTATAATGACAGGAAGAGTGGTCTGGTTGGTACATATGGTAGAGGGAACAGCAGTAGTAAGGAAATTCTCACGTAATACAACACAGATCTGGGAAGGGAGAAGTCTTCAGTCACATAAAAAAATAGGCAGAGAGATAAAGGGGAGAGAGAACAAGAGGGGGAATGTGGAACACAAAGAAGCTGGAAGAAAAGGGGATGACACAGCAGTAATATTTCTACATGGACAAGAGGTAGGATACATAAGCAGATGACTTCTACTGAAGGCTGGAGTTACCTTTTGGGAATGCACATTTAAATATGCATTTTGAATTGAAACTAACAAACTACAGACAGAAAAATAGATAGATATACAGACGTAGATAGATATATAGATAGCGATATATAGAGATATTTAGTCATAAAACATTAACCAACAATTATACATATAGGTTCATAGGTTTTTACTAGGCTAATGGCCCTGGAGCCTTTACAAGCCTAGCCCATAGGATTACCCTGGCATCGTGCCATCCCCCTTAGTTCCTAGTGCCTCTGTCAAGTAGAGCTACTGGAGTGATCCTCAAGGTGAATTTTCTATTTCCCATCCACTCATCAAGATTTTGCTTGAAGAGGGCCAGTGAAGTGCTCTGCTTGACATGTATGGGAAGTCTGTTCCATAGCATGGGCAGTCTCTGGGTTATGAACCTGTCCCTCCGGTACGTTCTGTTGATTGTGGTAATGAGGTTGAGTTCTGTGAAGTATGTGGTGCGGAGGGATTGGGATTTCTTTAGATGTACCATTTCTAACAGAACTGGGGCAGACATGGCTTTGTAAGTCAAGCAGAGATCGCCTCTAAGTAGGTGATATGAGACAGAGAATAGTTGGAGTTTTTTGAGTCTGTCCATATAGGACAAGTGTTTAAGGCCTAGGATCCTATTTGTGAGGTACTTTTGTGGCCTCTCCAGTTGTTGCAAGTGTCTAGTGAGGTACATGCCAAATGGGGCATTGTACTCGATGATTGGCCTAATGAGGGAAGAGTAGAGGGAGACAATGACCTCTTTCTTCCTGGATGCAAAACCCCTAGTGATGAGATGTGCCACATAGAAGGACTTTCTGACCACAGTGACACCATGTTGGTCAAAAGGGAGGTTGCTGTCAACCTGTTTTCCCAGATCTCTTATTACGCCTTCTGTGTTCAGTGGACTACCATCAATGTGGTAATTCAAGGAAACTGGGTTTTTCCCAAGGGGGATGATGACACATTTTTTGGCATTAAGCTGAGGGCCATGGTTCTGACACCAGTCGTTGGTGTCATTGAGGCCTTTCTGTAGGATGTCAGCCTCACTTGGGGAGTTAATAATAGCTCCCAACTTGCAATTGTCTGCAAACTTTGTCAGCTAGAGTCCCTTCATGTTGGCCTGGACTTCAGAGAAGTAGATATCAAACAGGAGAGGACCAAGGACCGAACCCTGTGGGATTCCACTCGTGACTGGTCAGCAGTCTGACTTGGAGTCAGCTACTTTTACACTGTGGATTCTATCTGTGAGCCAGTTTGCAACCCACCTAGTGATATAGGGGTTGATGCTTAGCTTAGTGAGTTTTTCTGTGATTCCTGAGTGGGGAATGGTATCAAAGGCCTTGGCCAGATCAAGGTAGGCTGTATGAACCACCTTCCCTTCATCCAGAGTTCTGGTGACTGACTCAAAGAAGATGACCAAGTTGAACAGGCATGATCTACCCTTCGCAAAACCAAACTGTGTGGGATCCAGAGTTTGGAGATTCCCTATATCCTTGTTTATTAGGTCCATGATGATGCATTCTATAGTTTTGCATATTAGACTTGTCAGGCTACTTGGGCGATAATTCCTGGGGTCTATAGTCACTCCTCCTTTGTGAAGAGAGATGACTGTAGCAGTGCACCATTCGATAGGGACAAAGCCTGAGGTGAGGCTGTGATTGAATAGGGCACAGAGGTGAGGTGCCAGTTCACTCTGTAGTTTATGTTGAACACAGCCAGGGATATTATCAGGTCCCATAGAAGCTGTATTCTTGGCCTTGGACAGTGCTGTTTTAACCTGTACTGCAGTAATACTGTGTGCTTGGCAATCTACGGGTATTGTGATTGGGCCTTTGGGGGAGGGGGTAAAGTTAGCACTGAATCTGTCAGCCAGTATATTGGCAATATCTGTTGGGTCAGTATAGGATGTACCACTGTGCAGTAGCTCAGAGCAAATCTGGGTATTGCCGTGGAGATTCTTTACATAATTATAGATGGCCTTGTGATTGTCTTTACTATCTGCTGCAATTCTGTTTCATAGCTAGCTTTAGAGGATTTGATGAGGGTTCTCAACCTTTTGTTGAAGCTGATAAGGGAGTTTTTCCAGTCTTGGGATTTCACCATATTCCGCATCAGTTTCCTCCTTCTGTTGTAGAGTTTGTTTATGGCAGGGGACCACCAGATTGGCTTCCTTTTTTTTTGAGGAGAACGTCTTGGTTCTATTGGGTATGGTGAGATCTATGTATTTGTGTAAGTGTTCATACAGTGCATTGGTGTATGATTCGGCGGTTATGCAACTATTCTCCATTTGCATGGATGCCATGAAGTTAGCCATCTCTGTTTTTAGGAGCCCAAAGTTAGCTTTGGAGAAGTTTTTCATGGTGGTTACCTTTGTGGGGGGGGCTGGGGGTGGGAGGGATGTGGATTTCCAAGGTGATTAGTTTGTGGTCGGATCTAACCAGGGAGGAGTTGACTATTGGTATACAGCAACAGTCGCCCATTTTAGTAATGACCAGGTCAAGGATGTTGCTACCTCTAGTGGGGGTAAGAATGAGCTGGTCAAGAGCATTGGAATTAATGAATTCCAGAAAGCGTTGGGCAGATGTATTGGTACATGAGTAGTTTTCTCAGTTAATGGCGGGGTAGTTGAAGTCGCCCAGCATGAGAGTGTTAGGTTGGACCCTAATATTCTCCAGGGTGCTTAGGAATGTGGTGTGTGAGTTTTGGGACATGGTTGGGGACCTATAGCAGGCTAAGACCTGAATCGCTGTCTTTCCCAATGTTAGCTGCACCTGAAGTATCTCAGATGCATTATGTTGGGCTACCAGTCTGGAGGTGTGTGCATCCTTTATGAATATGGAAACACCACTGCCTTTGGAGTTTCAGTCCAAGTTCTGGGGCCGAAAAGTGTGGAATGAGTTATAGCAATTACAGAACTTTTCTGGTTAAGCTTCTTTATTCTGAGCTTTTGTGAGTTATTATGAGAGGGATGAACATACATTTGATGTATTTCTTAACTGATTATCAGTGTATGTATTACTTCTTGACTGAAGGATAAAAATGTATGGTTTAAACAGAGTAAAAGCAGTTCATACTTTGTGTTTCCAAAATCATCTGTTGAGTATCTAAACTAAACAGATTTATATGACTTTATTTAAGATTATGTTGTATTTAATACATTAATTTAAATGCAATTAGTATTGTTGTTTTGTTGTGTTTGAACTTTAGCATGGACTTTGTCAAGGCAGCATATAAAAGTTAGAAACTATTGGCCAAACATTAAGAAATATGTCATGTTAAACAGAATAAAAAAGAAGAGCTAACACATAAGGTTAAGTACAAAGCCCAGACCTTTTTAATGTGACAGTCATTTTGCAACTGATTTAATGCACAGAGCATATCAATAATGGCAGTGGGCTTGGCTGGCATGAAGAATGGTTGAAAACATTGCTGCTTAAATCCAGTGCAAAGAAATGCAGACTATAAATCATAAATGGAGTAGAAGCAGTAGGAGTAAGTAAAGATAAAAATGTGCCAGTGGGCAGTCATATCAGCTCAGCTAAAAAGCAACCAATATAAAAAAAGTGAGAAGGAAGGCTGCTGAGATGCTATGATGCATAGGAAGAGATACTGGCTACAGACAACAAAGAGCTGTATAATGGTTGATAAGACTCACACTTAGATTACCCTGTACACTTCTGAATGCTTCAGTTTCACAAGAGCACCCATTTTACTGGGATAGATCAGAGGACAGTCAATATGGTATAACATTTACAATGACAAAAAAACTATTTCAAGTGAAATTAAAATGATTTAATTGAGATTAGGAAAAATGCAGCCAGTCAGTATGAATATAGACCTCATGGGAGTTTGACTATATCTTATATCTCCCTCTGATAATTATTAAGCCTCCTGACATGACATGGTGTCAGAGGGAAATACTCTCAGAACTGAAAAACTACATTGGCAGAAGTAAAGAAATATAGCTGTTTAAAAGCCAATGCATCTACAGCCTTAGGAAGAATAAAACATTCATCATATCCTTTAACACCGGCAGTCTACATGTTAGCTAATAGATCAAAATTAGACTCCAAACTTAACTTAATTGAGAATATTAAACATACTGGAGACATACCTCTCAACTGTCCAGATTTTTGTCTCATAGTTTTTGTTTGTTCCTCAAAAAATGTGTGGTTTTCTGACAAAAATCATAGAAGACTGAAACCAACATGGGTGGCTCGTGCCATCAGAACAATGGCCTAAAACCAAATGTGAAAAAGTGCATTATTATACCCTTAGGGACTTAAAATGCCCCTTCAAATAACAACAGCAATAGCATATCCTTAAGAGTAGACTCAGAGGTGAGAGAGCTAGGTACACAGATAGATAATAACCAGAACTTTGACCACCTTCTGTAGATATCAGTGAGGAAATCCTTCTATGTGACGCAACTTATAAGTAAAGGTATGGCATCCAGATCCAAGGAAATTATAGTTTTGCTGTACTCAGCCATCATTAGACAAATAAGTGAGTACAATGCACCATCTGGCATGTACTTGACTAGGCATTTACAGCAGCTAAGCAACCTCAGAGGTTCCTCACAAAGAAAATGCAGGGTGTAAACAACATGTCCTATGCAGATAGATTAAAAGTCCTATCCCTTTACTCTCTCTCCTACCAACTATTATGGGGTGACCTATGCCTGACCTACAAGGCCATCACAAATCCAGCCCTGATGGAACTGCTACACATCCACAAATCGAACAGCATGAGGTCACAAGATCTAGCAATCTAAACTTAGTGAACGACTCAAACAAAATATGCTGGACAGAGAGATATATGTCTCAGAGATTGCCCCTTCATTTGAACAGGCTTCCTAATCACATTAAGCAGACCCCTTCCCTGGCCATCTTCTAATGCAATTTGGATCAATGGATGGGAAATCGCAAAATGCACACCTGGTGTTGTGCCTGTATCCCTTATGGACTGGGGCAGTCTATAAGATACTCAATGCACAGGTACAAATCCATGTCATCCTCTTGCCCATAGGGGGCCATATAATGGGTACAATCAGGTTATATTGGCTAGGCTTGTAAGAGCTTTTAAGCCATTAGCCTAGTAATCTCCTATGAACTTATGAACCTATTAATGTCCTCTGTCCATAAGGGACATGGGGGCTAGACCGAAGGTAAATTTATAATTTTCTATCCAATTGTCAAGGTTTCATTTGAACAGGATCAGGAATGAATTCTGTTTTACATAGATGGGGAGCCTATTACATAGTGTGGGAATCCTTTGGAAAACATATCTGTCACTTCAGCATCTTCTGTTTATGTCACAAGCAAAGTTCTGATCCCTGTATCTAGTACTATTGCTGTTGTTTGTTTTGCTCATGTGCAAAAGATCCATCATGGTTGGGTCTGAGGAAGCCCTGTAAACCATATAAAGATTCCCTCTCAGCAGCCTGTAGGAGACTGAGTACAGTGACAGAGTCTTTATGCGATCAGTGTAGGACAGAATGTTCATGCCCTGAATTCTCCTGGTAAGAAACCTTTGTGGGTGCTCCAACTCTTGCAAGTGTCTGGTTAGATACATGCTAAAGGAAGCATTATATTAAATGGTAGATCTGATAAAGAGTGAGCAGAATGGTACTATAATTTCCTTGGACTTGGGAGCCATACCCTTAACTATAAGTTGGAAGAAATAGAATGGTTTTCTTATTATCTTAGCTATGTGTTAATCAAAGGCCAGATTGCTGTCTACATATGTTCCCAGATCCCTTACGAATGAGTCAACTTTTAGGGGTGTTTTATCTATGGAGTAATTAACTTGGGTTGATAGTTTCCCAAAGGACATTATAATGCATTTTTTAGCACTGAGTTTTAAGCCATGGCTTTGGCACCAGTCATTTGTCAGTGTCAAACCCTCTTGCAAGATGTTGGTGTCTAGGAGGGAATCTATAATAGCTCCCAATTTACAATCATCTGCAAATTTTGTTGAGCAAGAGGTCATGAATGGCAGCCTTGCCTTTCAAGAAGTAAATGCCAAACAGAAGAGGGCATAGCACAGAGCCCTGGGGTATTGCATTGGTAAATGGTCTCTTGGTAGAAATGGCCTGACCGATCCTGACTTCTTGGATCCTGTCAGTGAGCCAGTAAGCAATCCAGCGAGTTATGTAGAGATTAATGTCTAGCTCTAAAAGCTTGTCAATGGTGCCTGAGTGGGGTACTGATCAAGATAAGCAGTATGCACTGTTTTACTCACATCCATTGCCTTGATGACCCTCTGAAAGAAGCTAACCAGATTAAGTAGGCATAACCTTCTCTTAACAAAGCCATACTGTGATGGGTCCCAGTGTCTGCAGGTTGCCAATGTCCTTGTTTATCATTTCCATGATCATTCATTCTATGGATATGCATAATAGACTTGTTTGACTAATAGGTCTGTAGTTCCCTCATTGGCAGATGGCCTTCTATTATGGAAGAAAATGACTGTTGTGGTCTTCCATTCACTTGTAATATACCCTTCTTCAGTGCTGTAGTTGAAGAGGCCTCAAATGGTCATGATAGATTTTGTTTTTAGACTGCTCTTGATGCAACTGGGGATGTTGTCAAGACCCATGGAGGCAGTGTTTTTGATTTTAGTGAGTACCACCAGCACCTGGTCCTTGCTCATACCTGGGGGAAGTATGTTGGAGGAGATTTCACCTGGTGTAGTTGGGTGGGGAGTGGGAGGGTGAAGTTTGAGCTAAATTTGTCAGCCAGTAGATTTACTATGTCACCATGATCAGTGAAGGTAGTACTGTTCACCACCAGTTCAGCACACTGCTGTGTGTTGCTTTAAGGTTCTGGGCATAGCCAAAGAAGGTTTTGTGATTGTCTTTTGTCTGTGAGGCTGTCCTGTCCTCATAGATGGCCTTGTTGGACTTAATTAGACCTCTTAGATCTTGTTTAGTTGTATAACACAGCACTTGTCTTTAAGGGAGTTGCTGTTCCTCATTTTGGTCATGAGTTTTCTACTTTTATTATATGCTCTGTTTAGGTGAGGATTCCACCAGTGGGGTTTGTTTGGGGTTTATTTCTAGTAGGTAGATCAGCCTCTATACAACCATTCACATTTTTTCATAGGGACTCTGTGAATAATTCTGAATAGGTAGCTGTGGTCTTTGCATTAGGGGTAACCTTGGATTTTGACAACCTGCCACTTAATAGGATGTAGTTTGCCTTAGTATAGTTCCTAACTGTTACTGGTTAAGCTGCATTTTCTTGGTTGATTTTTACTTCACAGGTGACAGCTTTATGATCTGACCTCATTAGTGAGGATGTGATACTGGGTGGGTGGGTGGGGGGGTTCCTATGTTGGTAAGTACCAGATCCAGTTTATTTGATTCTCTGGTTAGAGCATGTAGTATCTGCTCCATGGTGTTTGTGTTAATAAAGTCCAGGAAGCATTGTGCCTGTGTGTTTGAAGCAATGTACATTTCCCAGTCTATAAAGGGGTAGTTAAAGTCACCTGTGAATAGGGTATTTGGTTGGATGGTGGCTTATCTTTGGTCTTCCAGACTGTGAGGCAAATGCTACCACCTTCAAGGTGACATGTCTGTCGGGAAACCTATCCACAAATACATGCAATGTGGTATTATAAGACCATGCTCCACCTTTTGGATGCACATCACCTCTTTTGTGGTCCTGCCTTTTAGCAACAGCAACAAGTAATTATAAGATATTGGAAAATTCCACCTCTCTATTATTTTGCGAGTTCATTAACTTAGCTACAGCCATCCATGATAATGGAATCAACAATATTCTAATAAGAATGAAGTCCTCTGAAATGAATTATAAAGATTAACCTAAATTAACTCTCCTTCTACACACACACACACACACACACACACACACACACACACACACACACACACACACATATATAGAGAGAGAGATATGCCCAATAGAAAGGCAGAAGATGAGATATTCAGTTAAAATGAAATAAAATGCAGTGTTACATTGTAATATATCAACCCTGTAACTGTGACACATATTTTGTACATAATGTACATTTTTTATAGTTAGATGTTTTACTTTCTTTTTTGTTTGTTTACATATTATTCTTTATTCAAAAACATTGAGAATTTTATAATAAACAAAATTAGTTTTGATCCCGAAATTTCAGATATTACATAGATCAAAAGAGATTATAAAATGTAATTGTCTTTGATTGTCTCAACTTTTAAACAAATAAAGGAACAAAACACATCTCCCCCAACAGTTTCTGTGTTTAAAATGGCAGAAGTATAACTGTCACTATAAATATGTTTAAACTGCACTTTCCTAAATTACTTGTGATGTAAGAAGGAAATCTGATTGAAAAATGGAAGATTTGCATAGAAAATTTGAGTTACTCTTTGCTGTTTGTAGATTAGCTAAAAAGCTTGAGGAGGTCCAGTTCATAACTCTCAACATCTTAGCATAAAAAATCTGGAAAAAGGCAAAAATAATAGGGGTCAAAGGCCCTAAAAAGGGACAATTCTTAAATATTTCTCTTATAAAATTAGAAAGTTTCTAGAATAAGAGGTGGTGTTTTAGCATGCATTTTCTGAAGGATATAAAGCCTGAAACTCAAATACCTGTCTTTATTTTGTGACTTAAAGCCTCAATAATTTAACAGAAAACCATACATTTTTTGAAAAACAGACCAAAAATATGAGGCAAAAATCTGAATATTCTGCAAAAATCCATGTTGCAGGGGAAGAATCAGTAAAACTTATTAACACCTGTATTTTTCTTGATGGAAGGAGAGCAAAAAGTAGTTGTGTTTACAAATAAATTCCATAATTATTGCCTGCTCACAAAGAACTCTCATAAATAAGCCATTTTCTCTTTTCAAGAACAGATCACACTCTACAGATGATAGACACATATTTTACTCAGTTGAAGAATAGAGCCAAAGACTAATAAGCTGTTTGATTCTCTAATAAGGGATAACATAATGTATATGAAATGATCACACAAATGTCAAGCTGTTAAAAGAAACAGAGCTCAGCTTATCAAAAGTGGTAGACGTATGCAGAGTAAGAGAAATTAGTAGTGTACCATTAAAAGAATAAATTATGAAAATAATGAATGTTGGGTAAAGAAATTAGAAGTAAAGACAGAATGTGTTGCAAAAGTGATGGGCATGGAAAAGGAAGTCATGTGATAATGGAATATGTTAATAGTTGAATCCAGAAGAAAAGTTACATACGATTGAGTTCATGCTTCCAGTAGGTTTGGATAGAGCATGAGAGGAAGCAATGTCTGGCTCTTCATTAATTCTTCAAAATCTGTGCTAAAAAAACATATTTTGCAAAGATATGTATAACCAAAAAAAAGTATTAAAAATAATTTGAAAATGTGTACTGTTGAAGTAAAAAGACCTGATGCTATTCCATGTGAGCATAGATCTGAAGCAGTGAGGTGACTGTGCACGTTATACTGTTGGAAAGAAAGAATGAGATGTAATTGACAGAATGTGAAATTCATGCTATATACAGCTGCAGTGTGTAATATCTTGTCAGAAAATATGTTTAAAAATGTTTAAACATTTGGGATCATGGAATACTCAAGAGAGTATGTGTACACATTCCTAACATATTCTGGTCAATAGATGGCAGTATTAGGTCAGACATGCTCACATGTCAGCAAAAGAATAAAACATACCATCTCTTCTTCATATAGTTTCAGGTAAAGAAGTTAATTCTCTTAACATTTTGAGTCACCTGACCTGCGAGTAGCTAAGAATGGCAGAAAAAAACTGCAGAGTATAAAAGCAAACAATGCAGGTATTCTAAGTCATTTAAACAATAACAGCCACATCTTCAGATACTGTACACAGCTGGAGCAGTGTTATCCTACACGACTATAATGATTGTTTACTAGCTCAGAAAAATTTCACAGAGAACATCATATAACATAAAATCTTATGCACTGCCAGTGATTTGTGCCCCCCAAAAAGAACCCCAGTGTTCATAAAGTAAAGCTGAACAGGAAATAACAAGAATGGAAAGACTAACTGCCATTAAGAATCACTTAGAGCCAACGATATACATGAATAACATGTCAACAGTTGTAAAGAGAGAGAAGATTCACATTTGTATTGATCCACAAATAGTGATCAAATTAGTGATCCCCACATAAAGTGATTTATGGGGGACTGCTAATTGCTTATAATTAAAGGAGAACCACACCAAAAAATTGAAAAAAAAACATGTTTTTCAGCAAATCTTGAACTTCTCTGCATTGTTAGTGTTTCTGTGTCAAAGTAAATAGTTACTATTATTTTCTGATTTGTTATACACCAAGACAATCTGAAGGAGGCTGCCATGGCTAGTGTTATTTTGTTTTACAGTCAATAACTTCACCTTTTTAATGCCATGTTAGATGGACTGAAAATTCCTTATGAGGACATCATTTACTGTAGTTTTCTTTCTCATCAGTTGACAACATTGCTGTAACTACCTACTTTTCTCTATCAGCATCAATCCACATTTGTAATTACTTTGCTTCCTTTGATTTTCATTAGTGGCTATCTCTGTTACATCATTTTAAGGAATGTTTGAATGGCAAGCTTGAAAGTGTAGCTGAGTTAATTATTCTTTTCAAAGTGACAACTGTAGTATAGTGTTCGAGTTTGAGAAGTGTGATCCCTGTGATTAATAGGTGTTAACTGGGATAAGATGGTTTGTGTTATATTCAGTTTTAAATATTGTAGCTAGAATTAAAATCTTTGATGTTAATCTTTTTTCCCTAACTCACTGACTTATCTAAACAAAACAATGCATACAATGCACATGTGCTGTAATAAAACACCAGAAGAAATGTGCTCTTTTACAAAAATGACAGTGAAGAAAAAATGCAAAATCAAATACTGACAGAAAAGTAAGAAGAGTTATATAAACATTTTGTTTTCTTTCTTTGTGGCAGAGAGTTTTATAAAAAGGAAAGACATTTGCATTTGACAACTAAGCTTGAAAGCCCTTCCTTTGTTCAGACTCCAGGGTACACTATTTATCTGAGGTGTGATGATGTCAATCTGTAACTGATAAGGCAGATTTAAATGTCACTGTTTTAAAAGGTATTGATTTCTTAATGGCTCTGTGGTTGGGATAAGTGACCTAACAATTATTCTGCCATTCTTAGTAGCCTTTGTGGTGTAACAGATGAAACAAATGCAGAAAAGAAAGGCAAGCATAATTATGAAATGATGTTTTTTCTGTATGTCAACTGTTTAGTGTTGAATTTTAGGGAAAGAAAATCACTTTTTGGAAAGAAAAACTTGACTTTTGAGTGGAATTCTTCTTTATGAAAGAAGTCTTAAGAATTCCAAAGAGTTTCACTTTTTCTCAGTACTGAATGCAAAACAGAATTTTTGGCAGATAGATTTAGACAAAGTAAACTCCAAACTGTATACATCAGTATACACTTAAGATGGTACCTTGTGCTTCCATATGGTATTTCTTCAGCACCAGACTCATTGCAAAGAGTTGTTCTCCATATAATTGAAGGCTTGAAAGATGTTGCAAATATAACTGATAATCTGGTATTGTAGGGTCAGGCACAAGAAGATCATCACAAGAGACTGTTATAACTGCTGAATAGATTAAAACAGCACAATGTGAAGCAAATAAGAACAAATACAAAAAGGATTGCATTGTGTGAAATGTGAGCCATGTTCTAATGTCAGAGGTTTTAAAATCTGATTGAGAAAGAAATTTCAGCAACTGTGCAAATGTCAAGGCCAGAAAAAAGTAAACACTCTAACATTAAAATGCTACAATGTAAAGAAACTGGTTGCATTGCAAGTAGATGCCAATCCGAATGATATAGGAGCTGTGATCTTGCTGGAAAATAGAACATCTACCCAAAGGTCTCTGCATTTACAAATGCACAAAAGGGATAT
The DNA here is from genome assembly GCF_019279795.1 of Protopterus annectens. Taxonomy (NCBI): domain Eukaryota; kingdom Metazoa; phylum Chordata; order Ceratodontiformes; family Protopteridae; genus Protopterus; species Protopterus annectens. The sequence goes on from NC_056734.1 coordinate 132,850,766, forward strand.
GTTCAGATAGAAAGGCATTATTAGCCATAGTGTATACACGTGATAAATTACATGAAGGTATGCATGTTAGGTAGAAACTGACCACAGACCTTTGAAAAGCATATTCAAAAAGGCTTTGTACAAAGGACCATTGTCACTCATCCTGTTTAATGAACTGAACTCATTTACAGATGGCCCTGCTTCAGTGCAGTCATTGAAATGGGTTGGGTAATTTACTGCCCATACGTAAGTAATGCACTAAGGGCATCTGTAAAATAAGACTAATACAGAGCTCATCAGTGAGATATGAGAGTCTTCTACTAAGAAGCACACCAAATTCTCACTCCTCACATCTTAGGTTTACTTTCTTAACAAGCCCAAAGCCTGCTTCTTACCTTCATCTTTGTACCAAATTGCGAAGGGTAACATAAAAATTTCTCTCATAGAGGGACAGGAACAGATCAGTGCAGAAACATTAGCCTTTTTCACAACATACAAGCTGTCAAATACTCTACTGGGATATACTGCTTATGACAGCACTTGAACTAAAGCATATAGAAGGTATTTAAAGGAAACAAAACATAGTAAACATTTACAAAAAATAAATAAATAAAAATTAAAACTACCTTTCAGATGTGCTTGCCTTACCTAAAGGATTTTTTTAATAGTGATGCCTTTTCTGTAATGCCTTTCCCCCTTCCACCTAGAGACCATCAGCCCCTGCACCATTCACACACAGGCCTTAAACCCTTTCATTCCCCAACCACAGAGAGTTCCTGTTGGAAAGGTGAAAGATAACAAAGGGGACCATTATCCAGGCAACTGGAAGTGTTTTTGTGTGTATGCGTGTGAAGTAGTTCCACTCACTTCTGATAAAGCAGTGAGGGCATATCTATTTTAAGTCCTAATCCCACCCATGATGGCTGGAACTAGTGTACATATCACCACAGAGGCATATTACACCCTCTCTAAGCATGTAAGTGCTCTTAGCCACTTGTTAATTTTGGCTACCATCTTTGGCAATTAGGTTAATCTCTTGTCTCTGATTAACAGCTACAGCTTTATCATCTGCAAGCACTAGCATATATGTAGTAAAACAGCCAGCTAGATGACAAATGCCAAGGAAGTTGAGTTTGTGTTATCTGATCACTCTCATTTCCCCTTACCTGACTCTTTCAGAGCCCAAGCTGCTATTTGAACTTGTTGTTTGGTCATAGTCATGACGTTATCCATGCATGAAACATTTTTTCTCACATAATTCTGGTCATGGATGTATTCTTTAGCATATTTTAGTCCAAGACTTGAAAGCTTTAATGTGATTTTAATGTGGTGACTGGGAAAATAAGTTCATAGGTGTGTACTAGGCTAATGGCCCTGGAGGCTTTACAAGCCTAGCCCATAGAAATGCCCTGCCGTCATGTTGGAATATAAAGAATTTTTATGGCAACTTAAACTGAATGTCAGTATACCACCCGGTTTGAATGAGGAGAACATTTCCATTAAACCAGTTTTGAAATCATGAGCTGAAAAGTTGTAAATACAATGCCAGGTATTATTGCGGGATTGATTAAATAATTGCTTTAAATAGCACTATTTATTCCTTTTTCTGTTATTTAGTCGTGGGTATATATTTTTTATATGTTGCTGGACATGTTTTTAAATAATATAAACATTAGGAAGTATGCTTATAAATCTTTAAAGTCACGTGTTTAAGTTTTTTATTGGATGTAATTATGTTAATAGGAATTGATTAAGTAGTTAAGTATTTTAGTATTTATATGGTGACGTGTTTGCTCTGGGTACAATTTTGAAGAAGTGTCAGGCAGAGGCAAAAGCGATTAACTGTTTTAATACATTTTGGATAAGGATTACAATGTGTTCACAATTTCTTTTGATACACTAGCATTTACCGGAGGTGTGCTTTATGTTTTTGGTTCTTGGTGTTTTAACATCATGCTCACATTGGACTGTGTTGTGATTTTTCCTTGCCAGAAGGCAAATTCCACCAGCTTACAGCAGCATGCCAAAGCAAGCTCTTGTCTCTGAGATTACACTTGCATGGGTACATGCATTTTTTGATACGACAATAATATTCCCTCACATCCCCTAAAAGCACACCCAGTGCACTAGTTGGCTTCATTGCTTTGCAGCCTACTGTCTAATCCCATTTTGTTTGATCTTTTCTTGGGACTCAGGAAGACAAAGCTCTTCAGGTATCACCTATCAATGTATTAGTATATCTGTAACATGCCCACACTGGCTTGCTTTCTGCTTTATTTTTGAATTAGATTTTTTTCTTTCAAAATTTACTTCATAAGGTAGTCTTGTTTCCAGCTTTCTATTAATATTTTCATAATCACCAGTTCCTTTCACACAGCAGTGTAGGTGAGTAGAACCTTGAAGTGAAAGTGGTCATATTTTGTCACATCACTCTGGTGCTTATGTATTCTACTCAGCAGTCTTTGAAAAAAAGATTAAGCGAGAAAAGTAGCATTAGTAAGATCTATAAATGTAGCAGAAGAAAATTAAATTTATAGTGAACAGAACTATGCCAGCAGAATTCTACCAAGAGATGTACATCGTTATTTAATATTAGTAGGTCAGGTTAGATTATAAAGGCTTTACTATGACTCATACTTGAAAAAATAGCATTTGTTCCCTTAGGGTTTTCAGCATGCTATTTCTTTGATGATATATAGTTACATGCTCCATGATATCTATATAGTTATTTAGCACATGTATTATGTATTATTATTTTACAATTAAACATTATTTGTTAACTAGATAAGTAACTGATCGCTCATACAACCGCTTGAACTATGACCCACACCTCATGGGAATGTATACGAGTAGTCAACAGAAGCCAGTCGACCATGTCTAAGATGACCCCCCCCCCCCATAATGAAGTGATGCATACACAAGAAGAAAATGCAGGGCCCACAAGGAAGAGATGGGTCTGGGATGAAAAAAATTCCCCATACTAAAGCCATGCATACACAAAGAAAAAATGCAGGATCTACCCAGATGAGGGAAGGAATGAACCTAGGATCATGGGGTGGAAAAGAGAAATCTTAATCACTGAACCATAGGACTTTAAAAAAATACCAGGCAAAATCTAAATAAAGTATTTCAAGAAATGTTTGTTATCATTTATATATTGGTGTAACATGAAAGAAACATAAAATAATCACTAGATAAAATGCTGAAGTCAGGACACAGAGCAGACTTTCAATATTTTATATTAGAAAATAGCAAAAAATGACTGCACAAGAATAAATTATTCGAAACAGCTATGACAACCTGTAAACCCTTTTTCATTGCATATTTTAAATCCAGAACCCCAAATTTCAGAAATGCAGATCAGCAAAGAGAGAAGGACATAGTTAAGAGGATGTTGTTTTTTTCTTAAAGGAGCACCCAGCACTTAATCTCAGCAAACTAGAAGCTACATGGAGCTGATGCAAAAACAAATGATCATACTGCAATGGATTCCATAATGTATTTACGTAAAGTGCATGTGTTTTGTGCACGCACTTGCCTGTGCTTTCAAAAAGCAATTAACATAGGTATGCTCAGCAGAGCTTCTGGCTCTGTGTTTAGCTAATGTGATGCATATTTTCAATGACAACTGTATGGCAATGTTATGAGAATATCCTCAGTATGCAGGGATATGTTGATAAGAAAACTGGAATTTCTGAAACATAAAAAGATAAAAGAACCTGGTGCAGCAGGTGACATGACCAAGACAGAAGTGATTTTTTTTTTTTTGTGATTATTAGGGAGTGTTATGTGGCACAATGGTTAGCACTGCTGCTTCACAATGTGTGGTTCTCTGATTCAGTTCTGGGAAGGGTGGCTCCCATGTGGAATCTATGTGTCCTCTGGAATACCTGAATATGATTACATCATCGGCATCAAAGATGCAGTTAAGGGTGGTTAAATCACCTGGAAGGCCATCCTTTGGGTAGTCCAAATTACCCTAAAGAGGACCAATGGAGAGAGAGAGACAGAATCATGCAGAGCCAAATATGAAGCCTTGTGGGAAACATGTTGGTGAATACAGGAGATGAGTGAGAAAGTAGTTGATATGTTGAATGTTCTCTTGAACCACGTGCAAACTTCATCAGAAAAGTAGTTCTTGAATCATGTGCAAACTTCAACAGAAAAGATACATTTTTGATCTTTGTTAGAATAATGTTATGATCTACACATTCAAAAGCTCTTTTTAGGACAATAAACATTACGAATGTTGATTTACCTATTTTCATGTTGGAGTAAATCTAAGTGGTAAGAGATATATTGGTGGTAGTTCTGCATTTAGGTCTACAACCATGTTGCCTGTCTGAAAGAATATCATACTAGTTGATGCACTGAATAATTTGGTTATATTTAAACTTTTCTTGTAGTTGGCTAGTAGGTCAAGGTTGGCCATGGGACAATAGTCTTCAGCTGATTTTGGGATGAATCATTTGTGTTGAGGGCCTTTGCTGGCATGTTTGAATACATTTTCTGAAATGTTGACAATCAGTGAGTAATCCTGATAGTTTAATACTTTAATAAAGGGAATACATTTAGCATATTTTCTTAGTACTGATATCAATTTGTCCAATTGGTTCACAGTATAGATACTGTATTCCAGCAGACGTCTTATATAAGTAGCGTAAATCTTCACTGTGTTTTGTTCATCTATTAAGGAAATACAGCTAATCATTCCGTTCATATCTTTTAATACCATAGTACTAATATTATTAACCTGAGTCTCAAAGGACAACTTGTTACTTATTTTTATGCCAAAGTCTTTATGGTTTTCAACATCTTCAAGAATAATATTATTTATAACTATAGGGCATCTAAGTACATGTCTCCCAAAATACATTGCATTTATCAGCATTGAAGTCAATGCCCATGCTTTTAGTCCATTCCGTGACATGTATCAAATATTTATTCATTGCAATAATGTCACTGTTTGATACTACCAAAAATCCCACTTTGCAGTCATCTGTATATTTGTTAGTACAGCAGGATTTGCAAGCTAGCATAGTAAAAAAAAATGTATACAATGGGAAGGCGCTTAGTACTGACCCTTTCAGAACTGCAAAGGTTATAGGTAAATAACTAGACTGAATGACTTGATTTGTAACATACTGTGTCCTTTCTACAAGTCAATTATTTATCCATTTATTTATTTATTTTACATTTGTTAACCAGGAAAGTGTGACTGGGACAAAGCCCTTTTCAGCAGAGGCCTGGGGAGAAAAGCTTCACAGTACAAATATGAATGAAACATATATATTATGTTAAATGTGTAATACAGAAAGGTTAACAGTATATAACTTAATGATAAAAAAGACAAGAGAGACTACTGTACATTATAAATAGACATGAAAACATAGTGGAACAGACATATAGAATACTCAATAATGCAATTTAATATGTTGACCAGTTACAAATTGAAATCGACAGAAAGTGTAAATTATTAGTAATAGGTTAAGATATAGTACGGCAGTAATCAAATGCAGAGAGGAGAAGTAGTGAGAGGAGAGTTAAGTGACTGTTAAGATGAAGAAGCAGGTTAGATGGAGAAGAAGGCAAAACAAAGTAATAAGTAAGGGGGGAAAAGGGGTTAGGAAGGAGAGAAGGATACTATTGTCAGGTAGGGTGGTTACGGTGAGATATCCAGGTGTGGTTTAGATATTCTTTGAGACATCTCTTAAATTTGTAGACTTGAGGTATGCTTCTAAGGGCCATGGGAAGCTCATCCCATTGAATGGCAGGTGAGTAGCTATATAGGTTATCTCCTTCAGATTTTGTAGGTTTATAAATCTGTAACAAATATTGAACAGAGCTCCTTAGAGGATGGGGAGGGATATGAAATTAGACTAGTGATCAAATACTAGGGCAGAAAGAAGGTTTATTGATGATGGAGTGGAAGACAAGCATTTGAGTAACTTTGAGTTGGTTAGGGAACTCTAGCCAACTGAGTGACCTGAGGGCATGACAGTAGTGAGATTTGGATGGCAGATTAGTAGCAAATCTAGCTACTTTGCTGTAGGTAGAGTCAAGTTTAGTGAGAAGAGAAGAGAAGACTGTAGATTTGTAAATATTTGTGAGCTGTAGAAAAGGTTGGGAATAAGGTAAGCATTTGGCTAGTGAGACTCTGGAGTCAGGGTTGAGGAACCTTTTGTTTCTATATAGGAGGCCAATCTTTTGGTGAGTTTTCTTAATAGAGTGATGTATATGAAGGTCAAATTTCAGTTGGTCGTCTATGATTATACCATGGAACGTAGTCTGGCTAACAGGGATAATGTTAGTATTCAATGAAAAGATGTTAAATGAGGATTTGAAGTGGTAGAGGGGTTTTGGGAGGAAAAGTAGGAGTTTTGTCTTTTTTGGATTGAGCATTAGTTGATTGTTAGTAAGCCATGTTTCAGTATGATTGTATTATGTTTGTGTGAGTGTAAGTAGTTAGGATGGATTGTCAGCTGTAGATATAATAGTAGAGTCATCAACATACTCTATGAGGGTATACTGGGGACAGGATTTGTGTAGTTCATTAGTAAAAATATTAAAAAGAAAGAGTCCAAGAATAGAGCCTTGTGGGATGCCTATATTGATGGTGAGAAATGGAAAAATAGTGGAGAGCCATTTGATGGACTGCTCCCAATCAGTAAAGTAGCTCTTAAACCAGGAGATTGCTGCTGTGGAAGGGTTGAGTTGGGATAGCTTTGAGAGGCATATAGGGTGGGAGACAGTATCAAAGGCTTTTGACAGAACGAAGAAGAGACAGGACACAAGTTTATTGTTATCTCTAGCTAGAGGAAATAGTATTGGTAAAGGAAATGAGAGCAGTACTGGTGCTGTGGTGTGGGGGGAAGCCATGCTAGGTAGGGGTGATCAAGTTCCTATGAGTAAGGTGAGCCATGAGTTGTTTATGGATACAGTGTTCAAGCATTTTTGAGGGGGGAGAAAGTATGGCGATAGGTCAAAAGTTAGAAAGGTCTGTGGAATTTCCACCTTTGTGAATAGGTATAGTATAGAGCTTTTTCAGAGAGAAGGAACAGTTGATTCAGTGATAGAGTGGTTTATGAGGATGGAGACAAGGTATGCTATAGATGTAGCAGCGATTTTTAGGAAGTAAGATAGAAGATTGTCGGCTGATGGGGAGCAGTTTTTAAATTTGAGAAGGTTTTTAATATACCATGTAGGAACTGGCTTTAGTGAGAGGGGGGTTTGTTGTTGGGGGTGTCAATTAAGTAAGAATTGAAAATGGATGCAGTTTCAGAGGGTGTATTGTTGGGAAATGGATTAGGTGTCATGGGATTGCATGGGTAGAGTATTTGGTTTATAGTGCTCCAAAACCTTTTAGGATTTCTTGATTGAGTAGTTTTAGGTTGAAGGTAGAACTTACTTTTATCATTACCATTATATTTTTAGTGAGATTATGGAGTTCCCTAAATTGATGGAAGTCAGAGGGAGATTTAGTCTTGGACCAAAGTTTCCAGGCAGGGTCTCTTTTTAGTATAAGAGACCAAGTAGAGCTGGTTAACCAGAGGGGGTTATGGGATCTAACTCTAACAGTTCTAGGAAGAGCCATACAGTTAAGTGTGTTACAGAGAATGGAGTAAAAATGTGACACAGCTTCATCAAGATGTAAGGTAAAGAAGAAGGACCACTCTATAGCTGAGAAAGCATTACTGAACGTCTCAGGGTTAAAGGTAGTTAGATCATGTCATTCTTTGAATTTGTGGGGTCTGGAAATGGGGAAAGAGAGTTGGAGAATACAAATAGGACAGTGGTTGCTGATAGAGTCAGGTAGTGTTTCAGGGTTGTGATACAGGTTAGGGTTGGAAACTAAAATCCAGTCAATAATAAAACTAGTATTGGTAGGTGTATGATGGAAGGTAAGAGATAAGATAAGTTGTGTGTAGCCAAAAAGGTTAATACAGTTGGCATGGGAGTTAGAGCAGAGAGTAGACCAGTTGATATTAATATCACCTAGTATTATCTCATTGGGTATATGGTCAGATATCCAATTTAGAGTCTGTTCTATTAGGATATATTATCACCTGGTGGTATATAAATGGCAACCACTGTTATGGTTTTGTGGCTGTTAGGTTTAAAGTTAGCAATAAGAAGCTTAGCAGAGTAAAAGGAAGGAGGAAGATTAGAGAGGGTGGTAGTTTAATACTTTAATAAAGGGAATGCATTTAGCATATTTTCTTAGTACTGATATCAATTTGTCCAATTGGTTCACAGTATAGATACTGTATTCCAGCAGATGTCTTATATAAGTAGTGTAAATCTTCACTGTGTTTTGTTCATCTATTAAGGAAATACAGCTAATCATTCTGTTCATATATTTTAATACCATAGTACTAACATTATTAACATGAGTCTGAAAGGACAACTTGTTACTTATTTTTATGCCAAAGTCTTTATGGTTTTGAACATCTTCAAGAATAATATTATTTATAACTATAGGGCATCTAAGTACCTGTCTCCCAAAATACATAACATTGCATTTATCAGCATTGAAGTCAATGCCCATGCATTTAGTCCATTCCATGACATGTATCAAATATTTATTCATTGCAATAATGTCACTGTTTGATACTACCAAAAATCCCACTTTGCAGTCATCTGTATATTTGTTAGTACAGCAGGATTTGCAAGCTAGCATAGTAAAAAAAATGTGTACAATGGGAAGGTGCTTAGTACTGACCCTTTCAGAACTGCAAAGGTTATAGGTAAATAACTAGACTGAATTACTTGATTTGTAGCATACTGTGTCCTTTCTACAAGTCAATTATTTATCCATTTATTTATTTATTTTACATTTGTTAACCAGGAAAGTCTGACTGGGACAAAGACCTTTTCAGCGGAGGCCCAGGGAGAAAAGCTTCACAGTACAAATATGAATGAAACATATATGTTACGTTAAATGTGTAATACAGAAAGGTTAACAGTATATAACTTAATGATAAAAATGACAAGAGAGACTACTGTACATTATAAATAGACATGAAAACATAGTGGAACAGACATATAGAATACTCAATAATGCAATTTAATATGTTGACCAGTTACAAATTGAAATCGACAGAAAGTGTAAATTATTAGTAATAGGTTAAGATATAGTACGGCAGTAATCAAATGCAGAGAGGAGAAGTAGTGAGAGGAGAGTTAAGTGACTGTTAAGATGAAGAAGCAGGTTAGATGGAGAAGAAGACAAAACAAAGTAATAAGTAAGGGGGGAAAAGGGGTTAGGAAGGAGAGAAGGATACTATCGTCAGGTAGGGTGGTTACGGTGAGATATCCAGGTGTGATTTAGATATTCTTTGAGACATCTCTTAAATTTGTAGACTTGAGGTATGCTTCTAAGGGCCATGGGAAGCTCATCCCATTGAATGGCAGGTGAGTAGCTATATAGGTTCTCTCCTTCAGATTTTTTAGGTTTATAAATCTGTAACAAATATTGAACAGAGCTCCTTAGAGGTTGGGGAGGGATATGAAATTAGACTAGTGATCAAATACTAGGACAGGAAGAAGGTTTATTGATGATGGAGTGCAAGACAATCATTTGAGTAACTTTGAGTTGGTTAGGGAACTCTAGCCAACTGAGTGACCTGAGGGCATGACAGTAGTGGGATTTGGATGGCAGATTAGTAGCAAATCTAGCTACTTTGCTGTAGGTAGAGTCAAGTTTAGTGAGAAGAGAAGAGAAGACTGAAGATTTGTAAATATTTGTGAGCTGTAGAAAAGGTTGGGAATAAGGTAAGCATTTGGCTAGTGAGATTCTGGAGTCAGGGTTGAGGAACCTTTTGTTTCTATATAGGAGGCCAATCTTTTGGTGAGTTTTCTTAATAGAGTGATGTATATGAAGGTCAAATTTCAGTTGGTCGTCTATGATTACACCATGGAATGTAGTCTGGCTAACAGGGATAATGTTAGTATTCAATGAAAAGATGTTAAATGAGGATTTGAAGTGGTAGAGGGGTTTTGGGAGGAAAAGTAGGAGTTTTGTCTTTTGGATTGAGCATTAGTTGATTGTTAGTAAGCCATGTTTCAGTATGATTGTATTATGTTTGTGTGAGTGTAAGTAGTTAGGATGGATTGTCAGCTGTAGATATAATAGTAGAGTCATCAACATACTGTATGAGGGTATACTGGGGACAGGATTTGTGTAGTTCATTAGTAAAAATATTAAAAAGAAAGAGTCCAAGAATAGAGCCTTGTGGTATGCCTGTATTGATGCTGAGAAATGGAGAAATAGCAGAGAGCCATTTGATGGACTGCTCCCAATCAGTAAAGTAGCTCTTAAACCAGGAGATTGCTGCTGTGGAAGGGTTGAGTTGGGATAGCTTTGAGAGGCGTATAGGGTGGGAGATGGTATCAAAGGCTTTTGACAGAGGGAAGAAGAGACAGGACACAAGTTTATTGTTATCTCTAGCTAGAGGAAATAGTATTGGTAAAGGAAATGAGAGCAGTACTGGTGCTGTGGTGTGGGGGGAAGCCATGCTAGGTAGGGGTGATCAAGTTCCTATGAGTAAGGTGAGCCATGAGTTGTTTATGGATACAGTGTTCAAGCATTTTTGAGAGGGGAGAAAGTATGGCGATAGGTCAAAAGTTAGAAAGGTCTGTGGAATTTCCACCTTTGTGAATAGGTATAGTATAGAGCTTTTATAGAGAGAAGGAACAGTTGATTCAGTGATAGAGTGGTTTATGAGGATGGAGACAAGGTATGCTATAGATGTAGCAGCGATTTTTAGGAAGTAAGATAGAAGATTGTCGGCTGATGGGGAGCAGTTTTTAAATTTGAGAAGGTTTTTAATATACCATGTAGGAACTGGCTTTAGTGAGGGGGGGTTTGTTGTTGGGGGTGTCAATTAAGTAAGAATTGAAAATGGATGCAGTTTCAGAGGGTGTATTGTTGGGAAATGGATTAGGTGTCATGGGATTGCCTGGGTAGAGTATTTGGTTTATAGTGCTCCAAAACCTTTTAGGATTTCTAGATTGAGTAGTTTTAGGTTGGAGGGAGAACTTACTTTAATCATTATTAATATATTTTTGGTGAGATTATGGAGTTCCCTAAATTGATGGAAGTTAGAGGGAGATTTAGTCTTGGACCAAAGTTTCCAGGCAGGGTCTCTTTTTAGTATAAGAGACCAAGTAGAGCTGGTTAACCAGGGGGGGTTATGGGATCTAACTCTAACAGTTCTAGGAAGAGCCATACAGTTAAGTGTGTTACAGAGAATGGAGTAAAAATGTGACACAGCTTCATCAAGATGTAAGGTAAAGAAGAAGGACCACTCTATAGCTGAGAGAGCATTATTTAAAGTCTCAGGGTTAACGGTAGTTAGATCATGTCATTCTTTGAATTTGTGTGGTCTGGAAATGGGGAAAGAGAGTTGGAGAATACAAATAGGACAGTGGTTGCTGATAGAGTCAGGTAGTGTTTCAGGGTTGTGATACAGGTTAGGGTTGGAAACTAAAATCCAGTCAATAATAGAACTAGTATTGGTAGGTGTATGATGGAAGGTAGGAGATAAGATAAGTTGTGTGTAGCCAAAAAGGTTAATACAGTTAGCAGGGAGTTAGAGCAGAGAGTAGACCAGTTGATATTAATATCACCTAGTATTATCTCATTGGGTATATGGTCAGATATCTAATTTAGAATCTGTTCTATTAGGATATATCATCACCTGGTGGTATATAAATGGCAACTACTGTTATGGTTTTGTGGCTGTTAGGTTTAAAGTTAGCAATAAGAAGCTTAGCAGGGTAAAAGGAAGGAGGAAGATTAGAAAGGGTGGTAGTTTAATACTTTAATAAAGGGAATGCATTTAGCATATTTTCTTAGTACTGATATCAATTTGTCCAATTGGTTCACAGTATAGATACTGTATTCCAGCAGATGTCTTATATAAGTAGTGTAAATCTTCACTGTGTTTTGTTCATCTATTAAGGAAATACAGCTAATCATTCTGTTCATATATTTTAATACCATAGTACTAATATTATTAACATGAGTCTGAAAGGAGAACTTGTTACTTATTTTTATGTGAAAGTCTTTATGGTTTTGAACATCTTCAAGAATAATATTATTTATAACTATAGGGCATCTAAGTACCTGTCTCCCAAAATACATAACATTGCATTTATCAGCATTGAAGTCAATGCCCATGCATTTAGTCCATTCCATGACATGTATCAAATATTTATTCATTGCAATAAGGTCACTGTTTGATACTACCAAAAATCCCACTTTGCAGTCATCTGTATATTTGTTAGTACAGCAGGATTTGCAAGCTAGCATAGTAAAAAAAAATGTGTACAATGGGAAGGTGCTTAGTACTGACCCTTTCAGAACTGCAAAGGTTATAGGTAAATAACTAGACTGAATTACTTGATTTGTAGCATACTGTGTCCTTTCTACAAGTCAATTATTTATCCATTTATTTATTTATTTTACATTTGTTAACCAGGAAAGTCTAACTGGGACAAAGACCTTTTCAGCGGAGGCCCGGGGAGAAAAGCTTCACAGTACAAATATGAATGAAACATATATGTTACTTTAAATGTGTAATACAGAAAGGTTAACAGTATATAACTTAATGATAAAAAAGACAAGAGAGACTAGTGTACATTATAAATAGACATGAAAACATAGTGGAACAGACATATAGAATACTCAATAATGCAATTTAATATGTTGACCAGTTACAAATTGAAATCGACAGAAAGTATAAATTATTAGTAATAGGTTAAGATATAGTACGGCAGTAATCAAATGCAGAGAGGAGAAGTAGTGAGAGGAGAGTTAAGTGACTGTTAAGATGAAGAAGCAGGTTAGATGGAGAAGAAGACAAAACAAAGTAATAAGTAAGGGGGGAAAAGGGGTTAGGAAGGAGAGAAGGATACTATCGTCAGGTAGGGTGGTTACGGTGAGATATCCAGGTGTGATTTAGATATTCTTTGAGACATCTCTTAAATTTGTAGACTTGAGGTATGCTTCTAAGGGCCATGGGAAGCTCATTCCATTGAATGGCAGGTGAGTAGCTATATAGGTTCTCTCCTTCAGATTTTTTAGGTTTATAAATCTGTAACAAATATTGAACAGAGCTCCTTAGAGGATGGGGAGGGATATGAAATTAGACTAGTGATCAAATACTAGGGCAGGAAGAAGGTTTATTGATGATGGAGTGCAAGACAAGCATTTGAGTAACTTTGAGTTGGTTAGGGAACTCTGGCCAACTGAGTGACCTGAGGGCATGACAGTAGTGGGATTTGGATGGCAGATTAGTAGCAAATCTAGCTACTTTGCTGTAGGTAGAGTCAAGTTTAGTGAGAAGAGAAGAGAAGACTGAAGATTTGTAAATATTTGTGAGCTGTAGAAAAGGTTGGGAATAAGGTAAGCATTTGGCTAGTGAGATTCTGGAGTCAGGGTTGAGGAACCTTTTGTTTCTATATAGGAGGCCAATCTTTTGGTGAGTTTTCTTAATAGAGTGATGTATATGAAGGTCAAATTTCAGTTGGTCGTCTATGATTACACCATGGAACGTAGTCTGGCTAACAGGGATAATGTTAGTATTCAATGAAAAGATGTTAAATGAGGATTTGAAGTGGTAGAGGGGTTTTGGGAGGAAAAGTAGGAGTTTTGTCTTTTTTGGATTGAGCATTAGTTGATTGTTAGTAAGCCATGTTTCAGTATGATTGTATTATGTTTGTGTGAGTGTAAGTAGTTAGGATGGATTGTCAGCTGTAGATATAATAGTAGAGTCATCAACATACTGTATGAGGGTATACTGGGGACAGGATTTGTGTAGTTCATTAGTAAAAATATTAAAAAGAAAGAGTCCAAGAATAGAGCCTTGTGGTATGCCTGTATTGATGGTGAGAAATGGAGAAATAGCAGAGAGCCATTTGATGGACTGCTCCCAATCAGTAAAGTAGCTCTTAAACCAGGAGATTGCTGCTGTGGAAGGGTTGAGTTGGGATAGCTTTGAGAGGCGTATAGGGTGGGAGACGGTATCAAAGGCTTTTGACAGAGCGAAGAAGAGACAGGACACAAGTTTATTGTTATCTCTAGCTAGAGGAAATAGTATTGGTAAAGGAAATGAGAGCAGTACTGGTGCTGTGGTGTGGGGGGAAGCCATGCTAGGTAGGGGTGATCAAGTTCCTATGAGTAAGGTGAGCCATGAGTTGTTTATGGATACAGTGTTCAAGCATTTTTGAGAGGGGAGAAAGTATGGCGATAGGTCAAAAGTTAGAAAGGTCTGTGGAATTTCCACCTTTGTGAATAGGTATAGTATAGAGCTTTTATAGAGAGAAGGAACAGTTGATTCAGTGATAGAGTGGTTTATGAGGATGGAGACAAGGTATGCTATAGATGTAGCAGCGATTTTTAGGAAGTAAGATAGAAGATTGTCGGCTGATGGGGAGCAGTTTTTAAATTTGAGAAGGTTTTTAATATACCATGTAGGAACTGGCTTTAGTGAGGGGGGGTTTGTTGTTGGGGGTGTCAATTAAGTAAGAATTGAAAATGGATGCAGTTTCAGAGGGTGTATTGTTGGGAAATGGATTAGGTGTCATGGGATTGCCTGGGTAGAGTATTTGGTTTATAGTGCTCCAAAACCTTTTAGGATTTCTAGATTGAGTAGTTTTAGGTTGGAGGGAGAACTTACTTTAATCATTATTAATATATTTTTGGTGAGATTATGGAGTTCCCTAAATTGATGGAAGTTAGAGGGAGATTTAGTCTTGGACCAAAGTTTCCAGGCAGGGTCTCTTTTTAGTATAAGAGACCAAGTAGAGCTGGTTAACCAGAGGGGGTTATGGGATCTAACTCTAACAGTTCTAGGAAGAGCCATACAGTTAAGTGTGTTACAGAGAATGGAGTAAAAATGTGACACAGCTTCATCAAGATGTAAGGTAAAGAAGAAGGACCACTCTATAGCTGAGAGAGCATTATTGAAAGTCTCAGGGTTAACGGTAGTTAGATCATGTCATTCTTTGAATTTGTGGGGTCTGGAAATGGGGAAAGAGAGTTGGAGAATACAAATAGGACAGTGGTTGCTGATAGAGTCAGGTAGTGTTTCAGGGTTGTGATACAGGTTAGGGTTGGAAACTAAAATCCAGTCAATAATAGAACTAGTATTGGTAGGTGTATGATGGAAGGTAGGAGATAAGATAAGTTGTGTGTAGCCAAAAAGGTTAATACAGTTAGCAGGGAGTTAGAGCAGAGAGTAGACCAGTTGATATTAATATCACCTAGTATTATCTCA
Organism: Protopterus annectens; assembly: GCF_019279795.1. Taxonomy (NCBI): domain Eukaryota; kingdom Metazoa; phylum Chordata; order Ceratodontiformes; family Protopteridae; genus Protopterus; species Protopterus annectens. Next base: position 132,866,029 of record NC_056734.1, read on the forward strand.
TTGGGTATATGGTCAGATATCTAATTTAGAATCTGTTCTATTAGGATATATCATCACCTGGTGGTATATAAATGGCAACTACTGTTATGGTTTTGTGGCTGTTAGGTTTAAAGTTAGCAATAAGAAGCTTAGCAGGGTAAAAGGAAGGAGGAAGATTAGAAAGGGTGGTAGTTTAATACTTTAATAAAGGGAATGCATTTAGCATATTTTCTTAGTACTGATATCAATTTGTCCAATTGGTGCACAGTATTGATACTGTATTCCAGCAGACGTCTTATATAAGTAGTGTAAATCTTCACTGTGTTTTGTTTATCTATTAAGGAAATACAGCTAATCATTCTGTTCATATATTTTAATACCATAGTACTAATATTATTAACATGAGTCTCAAAGGACAACTTGTTACTTATTTTTATGCCAAAGTCTTTATGGTTTTGAACATCTTCAAGAATAATATTATTTATAACTATAGGGCATCTAAGTACCTGTCTCCCAAAATACATAACATTACATTTATCAGCACTGAAGTCAATGCCCATGCTTTTAGTCCATTCCGTGACATGTATCAAATATTTATTCATTGCAATAAGGTCACTGCTTGATACTACCAAAAATCCCACTTTGCAGTCATCTGTATATTTGCTAGTACAGCATGATTTTCAAGCTAGCATAGTAAAAAAAATGTGTACAATGGGAAGGTGCTTAGTACTGACCCTTTCAGAACTTCAAAGGTTATAGGTAAATAACTAGACTGAATTACTTGATTTGTAACATACTGTGTCCTTTCTACAAGTCAATTATTTATCCATTTATTTATTTATTTTACATTTGTTAACCAGGAAAGTCTGACTGGGACAAAGCCCTTTTCAGCAGAGGCCTGGGGAGAAAAGCTTCACAGTACAGATATGAATGAAACATATATGTTAAGTTAAATGTGTAATACAGAAAGGTTAACAGTATATAACTTAATGATAAAAAAGACAAGAGAGACTAGTGTACATTATAAATAGACATGAAAACATAGTGGAACAGACATATAGAATACTCAATAATGCAATTTAATATGTTGACCAATTACAAATTGAAATCGACAGAAAGTGTAAATTATTAGTAATAGGTTAAGATATAGTACGGCAGTAATCAAATGCAGAGAGGAGAAGTAGTGAGAGGAGAGTTAAGTGACTGTTAAGATGAAGAAGTAGGTTAGATGGAGAAGAAGACAAAACAAAGTAATAAGTAAGGGGGGAAAGGGGTTAGGAAGGAGAGAAGGATACTATCGTCAGGTAGGGTGGTTACGGTGAGATATCCAGGTGTGGTTTAGATATTCTTTGAGACATCTCTTAAATTTGTAGACTTGAGGTATGCTTCTAAGGGCCATGGGAAGCTCATCACATTGAATGGCAGGTGAGTAGCTATATAGGTTCTCTCCTTCAGATTTTTTAGGTTTATAAATCTTTAACAAATATTGAACATAGCTCCTTAGAGGGTGGGGAGGGATATGAAATTAGACTCGTCATCAAATACTAGGGCAGGAAGAAGGTTTATTTATGATGGAGTGGAAGACAAGCATTTGAGTAACTTTGAGTTGGTTAGGGAACTCTAGCCAACTGAGTGACCTGAGGGCATGACAGTAGTGAGATTTGGATGGCAGATTAGTAGCAAATCTAGCTACTTTGCTGTAGGTATAGTCAAGTTTAGTGAGAAGAGAAAAGAAGACTGAAAATTTGTAAATATTTGTGAGCTGTAGAAAAGGTTGGGAATAAGGTAAGCATTTGGCTAGTGAGATTCTGGAGTCAGGGTTGAGGAACCTTTTGTTTCTATATAGGAGGCCAATCTTTTGGTGAGTTTTCTTAATAGAGTGATGTATATGAAGGTCAAATTTCAGTTGGTCATCTATGATTACACCATGGAACATAGTCTGGCTAACAGGGATAATGTTAGTATTCAATGAAAAGATGATAAATGAGAATTTAAAGTGGTAGAGGGGTTTTGGGAGGAAAAGTAGGAGTTTTGTCTTTTTTGGATTGAGCATTAGTTGATTGTTAGTAAGCCATGTTTCAGTATGATTGTATTATGTTTGTGTGAGTGTAAGTAGTTATGCTGGATTGTCAGCTGTAGATATAATAGTAGAGTCATCAACATACTGTATGAGGGTATACTGGGGACAGGATTTGTGTAGTTCATTAGTAAAAATATTAAAAAGAAAGAGTCCAAGAATAGAGCCTTGTGGTATGCCTGTATTGATGATGAGAAATAGAGAAATAGCAGAGAGCCATTTGATGGACTGCTCCCAATCAGTAAAGTAGCTCTTAAACCAGGAGATTGCTGCTGTGGAAGGGTTGAGTTGGGATAGCTTTGAGAGGCGTATAGGGTGGGAGACGGTATCAAAGGCTTTTGACAGAGCGAAGAAGAGACAGGACACAAGTTTATTGTTATCTCTAGCTAGAGGAAATAGTATTGGTAAAGGAAATGAGAGCAGTACTGGTGCTGTGGTGTGGGGGGAAGCCATGCTAGGTAGGGGTGATCAAGTTCCTATGAGTAAGGTGAGCCATGAGTTGTTTATGGATACAGTGTTCAAGCATTTTTGAGAGGGAAGAAAGCATGGCGATAGGTCAAAAGTTAGAAAGGTCTGTGGAATTTCCACCTTTGTGAATAGGTATAGTATAGAGCTTTTTCAGAGAGAAGGAACAGTTGATTCAGTGATAGACCGGTTTATGAGGATGGAGACAAGGTATGCTATAAATGTAGCAGCAATTTTTAGGAAGTAAAATAGAAGATTGTCGGCTGATGGGGAGCAGTTTTTAAATTTGAGAAGGTTTTTAATATACCATGTAGGAACTGGCTTTAATGAGAGGGGGGTTTGTTGTTGGGGGTGTCAATTAAGTAAGAATTGAAAATGGATGCAGTTTCAGAGGGTGTATTGTTGGGAAATGGATTAGGTGTCATGGGATTGCATGGGTAGAGTATTTGGTTTATAGTGCTCCAAAACCTTTTAGGATTTCTTGATTGAGTAGTTTTAGGTTGAAGGTAGAACTTACTTTTATCATTATTATTATATTTTTTAGTGAGATTATGGAGTTCCCTAAATTGCTGGAAGTTAGAAGGAGATTTAGTCTTGGATCAAAGTTTCCAGGCAGGGTCTCTTTTTTAGTATAAGAGACCAAGTAGAGCTGGTTAACCAGAGGGGGTTATGGGATCTAACTCTAACAGTTCTAGGAAGAGCCATACAGGTAAGTGTGTTACAGAGAATGGAGTTGGAGTAAAAATGTGACACAGCTTCATCAAGATGTAAGGTAAAGAAGAAGGACCACTCTATAGCTGAGAGAGCATTATTGAAAGTCTCAGGGTTAAAGGTAGTTAGATCATGTCATTTTTTGAATTTGTGGGGTCTGGAAATGGGTGAAGAGAGTTGGAGAATACAAATAGGACAGTGGTTGCTGACAGAGTCAGGTTGTGTTTCAGGGTTGTGATACAGGTTAGGGTTGGAAACTAAAATCCAGTCAATAATAGAACTAGTATTGGTAGGTGTATGATGGAAGGTAAGAGATAAGATAAGTTGTGTGTAGCCAAAAAGGTTAATACAGTTGGCAGGGGAGTTAGAGCAGAGAGTAGACCAGTTGATATTAATATCACCTAGTATTTTATCTCATTGGGTATATGGTCATATATCCAATTTAGAGTCTGTTCTATTAGGATATATTATAACCTGGTGGTATATAAATGGCAACTACTGTTATGGTTTTGTGGCTGTTAGGTTTAAAGTTAGCAATAAGAAGCTTAGCAGGGTAAAAGGAAGGAGGAAGATTAGAAAGGGTGGTAAGGGTAAGGAGATCTGAGTACAAAATAGCATTTACACCTCCTTTTTTATGTGTTCTATCAAGGTGTAGTATGCTGTATCCTGGAGGGGGGAGAAGTTCATTACCAGTGTTGTGTGGTTTAAGCCAAGCCTCAGAAACAGTAACTGTGTAAGAGGAGTATTGACCTATCTGAGAGTGAAATTCTGTTATCTTGTTAAGATTACTGTGGATGTTGATAGAGTAGAAAGAGATAAGTTTTGGAATTAGGTTATGGGTGCACCAAGGGATTTGTGGGGTGGTGGAAGGAGCAGATAGATTAGTTTGAGGACCAGGATTCTGGTGAACATCTCCAGAGAGTAGGAAGGTGTTAAAAAGTTGGAGAGGAAAGGATATGAAAATGAATGGAGAGATATATTTTTGTTTTGTCCTGTAAAGTAGATAGATATTATGAAACATTTTGATTTGGGGAAGAGTATATTCTGTACAGGAGAAGACTGAAGATGATAAAGAATAGCAGTGGTAGGTTTGGAGGTGCGCTATGATGTGAGATGATGTTGGAAAGCAGGGTTGGTGGATTAGTTGAGTGCGGTATGAGGTTAGGTTAGTGAGAAGCAGAAGAAGAGTAGATGTTAAGAAGAGGTGAAGAGAGGAAGAGAGGAAGAGAAAAAAGTAACGGGCATATTGGTGGTTAGTGACTGTATAATAGAGGAGAGACAACAGGGAGTGTGAATGAAAGAGAGGCTGTGAGAGTAAAAGGAAGTGAGGTGAGGGGTTGGGGAGTAGAGATAGGTGGAGAATAGTAAGAGTTAAAAAAGGTAGGAGGGGATTAAGATAAGAGAAGAGGGTTTAGATAGATTAGGGTTATCGTAGGATGGCTAAGGAAAGGGGTGGGATTAAAGCGGTTAGCTATAAAGGTAATTGATCTGGGAGTGGGTGGGAATGGGGTAGGGTAGTGTAGGGGAGCAGAGTGAACCCAAGCGTAATGAGGGTGAATGGAACGGGTTGAACCAGGATGCAGCAAGCAGCAAAATTAAAGAAAAACAAAGTATAGAGCAGAAATGGATGGCTAAGAATGTAGTCACTAGGGAGCTAGAATGGAAAAAAGAAGGTAAGTAAAGAGCTGACTAACTATAAAGGGAATGCAGGGGAAAGAGAGAAAGGCAGTTAAGTGTTACCAAGGAGAACAGGGCCAGGCAATCAGAAGGTGGGGTAAGAAATGGTCAGAAGTAAGATGACAGGCGATGAGTGAAGAAAATAAGAGAGATACACAATAGACAAGAGTAGAAGAGAGAAAAAAGTCCAAGAGAATTATAAGGGCTTCAATGAAAATATAGGATGGAGGAAGGAAAGAATGGAGGGGGGCAGTGGTCAGGCTCAGAGGTGTGCTAGTGACTTTACAGAGTCAAAAAAAATAATGCAGGGAGAGGTTAAATAATACACATACTTCACTAAGTTAAAATATATGGAGCTGAAACATTCAACTTTGTACAGAATGAGTTGCTTGGAAGGGCAGGTGATACAGATGAGATTTCTATCTAGAAAATAAAAAAGGGAGAAGCAGGTATGAGTAAATAAAAGAGGCAAGATAGTGGGCAAACAAATCCAATAAGTAGAGACAAATAACAGGAGAGAAAGAGCAAAGCCAGAAGAGTGATATAGATAAAGAAAGTGTTATATTAGATCTAGGTAAGCCAAAGAAAGGCAGGAAGAGTCAAGGGAAGGTAAGTAAGAAGAAATTAGTAGTACAGCAGGACTGCAGAGGGTTTGTTAAGGTGGGGAGAAGAAATCAAAATTCTTGAAAAAGCAGTAAAACTCTAAAGGAAAATAAAATAAAATCACAAACTTTACAATAAAATTCAACAAACAACCTGTAAAACATTAAAAAGAAGCATTCCAGTTACATTACCAACATCTACAGTACAAGCAGTAAGTATGCACTCATTACAGTGATTAAAACATTTAAAATATTTATACATGCATAAGAAACTACAAATAGCAGGAGGTTTTGACAGAACCACAATGAGATAACAACAGTGGGAAATCAACTCAGGAAAGATACCTATATATGAAATAAGTGGACCAGTTAAAACATTGCAGCATCATAACCAGCATTAAGGAATAAAATGGTACATTTTGGATCATTATTAATTAATGATTGTCAGAGACCATCAAAGACTTTGGTAGGATACAACAAATAATGCCACAGAAAATCCCAGATCTGTTGACGAACTAACTTGGTCATAAAATTTAGCCAATTTGTTGAGTTTTGACCTAGCTATCATGAAACTATGTTGAATTATATTGAAATATTTTGTACTATTTGCTGATTTTTTTCAATAAGTTAATTAGACACCCTTCTAAACATTTATTCAACAAAGATGGTAGACTTATTAGTTCACAAATTTGAATGCTTTGTTTACTTACTTTTTTTAAAAAAATTGGTGTGATAGATGACTTTTACAACTTTCATGGACAATGCTTTTGGATGAGATAGCAACATATGTATGATATTAAAGGGGTACTAGAATGTTTGGAATATTGGATATTAATACAGCAGGAATATTATCAGGACCCACAGATGATTGCTTTCCAACTTCATTAAGGAGTTATTTTTTTTCATGATTGGCTTAGTAATTCTTGGATATGGTCCTAAAGTACATGTTTTAATATCAACATTTGGAAAGCGTAGTTGTAATATATGACAACTGATACCTGCAAAGTAGCTATTAAATGCTTCTGCTACGTCTATGGGTTTTTGTCCAAGTTCTACCTTCAAAAGTTATAAAATAAATTGTTTGATTATTTTTAGAATGGCATTAATATATTTATAGTATTGTTTAATATTGCTGTTGTCATTAGATAGTTTAGTCTCAAATTTCAACTTTTCTGTACTGAGATTAAGTTTAAAATCTACATATATTTTATTACATTTTGTTTCCATTCTATGAGTTCTATATTGACGAAAAACATTTTTTTTTTGTATTCTATTGTCAGTTTTATGTTCCACCAGCAAGGTAGCCAGCATTTTTTGTTAGATCTATCTAAAGTTATACTTTGCCCAGGGAATTTAGTACAACTTTTTCTAGTCTTGTATGTGCCCCCTATTGGTAATTGTGTCCTTCTTCTGACCACTTAATACCATTCAAGCTGTCAACAAGAGATTCATAGTCTAGTAGTCTGCAATCAAACCTCTTCTTTGAAAATGTTGATATAGAATAGTCAGAAACTAATTTAAAATGTTAGAAACCATAGTCAAAATTACCTAAAGGAGGGCTGACATTACATTACTAATTTTCATTACACAGTTTGGGATAATTAAGTCAAGGATGTTATTGTTCCTAGTTGGTTCCTGACTGAGTCATGTCATTGGATAAAAAATAACATTAATACATTTCTGTTCAAAATATGATGTAGAAGTATGGCTATTCCAGTTTATTTTGGGTAATTCATATCTCCAAGGGAAATAACTCCCTTGTGGTTTAGATAGTTTTCCGTGTTCAAAAGGTACTCATAATGTGATATAGAAACCTTGTAAAATTATATAAGTTAGAACTATCCTGACTGTGTATGATTTCAACACTCTCTTCATAGCTTGTACTAAAGTTTTTAAATAACTATTAGCACAGCTTAGTTCTGAGTTCAGCGATTGTTTTTAGCAGTAATAAAATAACTTCACCATTCTTATTTGGCCTCAGACATTCATATTTCATATAGTCTGGATAAATCAAGTTATTTCTCTGAAGCATAGTTCATAAGGGCCAAGGCCCAGAATTTTTGGTATCAGCTATTTAAGGCTATTTAAGCTGATTTTCAGTGGAGGTCTGAGGGGAAAAAATACAAATATAATTACAGGATGAATACAGTACTGAGTACAGTTACAGCATAATTATAAGACAACATAAAATGGACTGGAAGATAATTAGAAATGTACACATATCAAACTCTTTCATTTTTACTATTCATCAAATAATGCATACCTTTTTTTTAGACAGTGGAAGAGGGGACGAGAGGTGTCTTAAAAAAAGGTATGTTGTGGGTACAGAAAACCAGACATCTGTGAAATAAAGCATATTATACAGTAATGGTAATTTATGTTCAAAAACATTCTCAATGATTGTACAGAACAATTAGAGAGTCAGTTGTAAATCAAAAATTACACACAAGAACAAGTTCAGCTGCTAAACAAAACTTCAGCAGCTAGACTTATCATAGCTTCAGCCATCAGCTGGAAGAGATGGTAAATACTTGATATGATTCATATTTAAAAATGTGAAGTGCTTTACAATGACTGGATGCTGATTTTATTGATGCTCTTGTCTTCAAAAGAACAGAAATAAAATTGAAAAAGTCACAGAACACAGAAAATACATCTTAATGTTGTCCTCCTCAAGAGCTGGCACATTTACACCCAGACCATGTGCTGTACATCATTCAGACTACAAGATGCAGAAGAGGACTAAAGTCTGTTAATAGAATAACATTATTTAGACAAGGTAGAAAACATTTTTTTTGTTTCTGTAAATAATGCCTTTGTATAATAGCAATAATACATGTCTAGTTGTGGCTGATACAGGATTTACCTGTGGCTGGCTTTGTTCACTACACTGGCCATGAAAAGCCTTTACTGCTCACACCCTAATGGCCTTTAGCTAAACTGTAAGCAAACATCAAGGGACTAATGACAGAAAAGGACTCTAAAAGTGAAGAGTACAGTAATTGAAACTATAGTGCATTATAGATGAGGCAGAAGACATGGAATAGAGTATTCACAAGGCTATGGTTAGAGTAAAACTGAATAAAGGAATTTCTGACAAAGTAGAATTGCCAGTGTAAAGTAAGGGTAACTGCAACTGTCTAAGCTAATGGCTATAGCACAGATCTGTACACAACAAACTTAAAAATAAGAATACTTGAATAAAAACAACCAGGTGTGTATGATGTACAATTTGAAATTGATGAGGTGCAGATTTAACTGTATAGAAGGTATCAGTACAGAAATGTGTAAAGTTTGGCATGTTAAGTGAGTTACAGGGACCAGTAATATAAGGTCTGAGTACAAAATAGGAATTCCTGCCTATATCCCTGCAAATAGGTGATTAGATATCAGGCCATTACCTTATTGTTTTCCCTCACTGCTTTGTTTCTGTCATTTGTAAGTCTTAATCTGTTCACCATTGTCAGTGCCACTTCTTCTAAACTAATTCTAAACTCATAATGTCTCTAGCTTTCACTTCTCAGTCTTCTTTTCCCTGATTCTGTTGCAATGTCTCAGGCAACTTATTCTAAGCGCTGTACTCTATATTTTTCCCACATCAGCCCTCTCGCTATTACTAATTCAGGTACTCACTTAATCTCTCTTACTTGACTTCTTCTAATGTATCTGCCCTATTATTATTTATTTCATCCCACCCATTTATTTTCTTCTCTCTTATGCCAACATGTTTTCTGTTTTACTAATGTGTCCTGCGAATTTATTTCTTGTCCTCTTTCCTGATTACTTTATAAATAACTCTGTTAGTTAATCATAGTAAGATGAAAATGTAGACCATTGTTAAAAAATGGATACAGTTGCAGCTCCAGAAGTTAATTCATATGCTTTTTAGTAGTGATATGCTCCAGTCTAATTCCTGCCCTTTCACTTTTTACTCTGTGCCTCTATCTGACCATCTCATTTCATATGCATATTTATTTCTCACAGTGGCTTTTTTCATACGGTCTGCTCTACAGATAATCACTTCTCTCCTTCCCCTAGTCATCGTTCCCATAAACTTAGCTTTGCACATCTCAATATAGGTTTTACTTACTAAAGTTTAATGGCCTTGATGGCCATTATGTCCAATTACCATAATGTGCTCATCGGAAGCTTGGATTAAGACTCACTTTCTACATAGTAAAGTACTGCCAAACCAGATAAGCGTACTTATGGTGTCATGTGTTTGATGACAGACCTGGGGTCATGGTTATGGCAAATAATATTTTTTCATGGTGATTTTTGTCCTCACTCCTTCCAGCCTTCAGGCATCCTACAATCAGACTGTTCCCTTTGATTTCTAACCTAAGGGGATTCCACTCAGGGGCAAGTCAAGAGCTGTTGGGGGCATCATTCAGGCAGCTATGAGGATGATTTGTGCTTTCACCAGCATCCCAGCAGTGTGAGCATTTGGATAGCCTAATTCCAGGAACATGAGGTCCGCATCACTGCAGTGACCAATAATGACTTCTCTTAATGAGTGCATACTTCTATGCACTTTCTTTGAGTGGTGCTACCCATTAATGGCTTGGTGAGTCTAAGGTCTGTGCCCAGACCACCCCTCTGTATTGCTTCTCACTCCTCTGGGGAGTAGTAGCAATGTGTGTGCAACCAGCTCTGTCCCTCATATTCCCCAGGATGGGCCCATCCATCCTTCCTGCTAGCATCATCAAGTGTCTGTGCTGCTAGTCAAACTCAAGACCCCTGGGCATAGTCACAGCTAACTCTTTCTATGCCACCAGTACTGGTTCTCAGTTTTGGCAAAGACTCTTTGGCTTATGAACTTATTCTTACAACTTCATGTTTTGATGGCTATTGCTACCGAATATCTTATAGCCAACTCTGAAAACTGTAAATATTAAGACAGTCACATCATAGTATGCTATGATACAGCATGCTGCATCATACCATGATGCATTCCACTTCCTGCATTTCCTTTAGCTGCCCTATCTTGGTATAATAAAATATAATATCATCATTGCAGAATATCTAAATGTTATTTGGCTTGCCCCATTAGTGTGGCAGTGGTTGTATTTGTAGCTGAAATTCGTCTTACATGACATTTCACTAAATCCATCAGAGCAAACTAAGAGCAGGCAAGCACTTCCTAAACTATATGGGTTCTACTAATCAGCCACGCAATATCCCACCTGCCATCAGTGCCTATTGTCCTTTATTTTAATTTTTGTCAGAAAAAAGTCCACGACTCCTCCATGGCTTATATATTTCATGACATTTTCCAATAAAAGTAAACATTTTCAATAAAAGTTGCACTGCATCTGAAGTGTTTGTGTGTTTTAGCTGCTTTTCTGTATATATAGACTTCTCTGTTTCTTTAACTAAATAAGCTCTGCAAAGTTGTTTTATTGCATTCCTGTCTGTATTTCTGAGTTTTTTGCACTTTTAAAGTTTGTTTTTGCTTAGTTTAACTTGCAGGCTACACACTCAAGTGCGCTAGCTGAATTAAAGCATTTACTGTGTTTCTGTACCTAATTTCTGCTACTTTGTAAAAAAAAAATATATCCTTGTTTCCCGCCTTTACTGAACTAGAATAGTCCAGTCTTCAGGTATTGCTGATCTCTGGGCTGTGACATAGTTCCTGTGTTGCCCATATCCATATTTGGATAGGAGGAAGCTTCTTTGTTCACCAGTGAGAGTGGGGAGCTCTGGGCAGCCTATCTGTCCCTTGAGGAGTGGTTCCAGCCCAGTGACTTGTAGCTTATTGGCCGTTTTAGGCCATTTCCTATCTCTTTCTAACCCCCTGCTTTAAAGCCAGCTTTAGCGCGCTTTTGTGCTTGTAATTTAAAGTTTGTCCTGTTTGTTGCATTTACCTGTTGAGGCTACACACTCAAGTGCACTAGCCTGTGTTACATATTTATTGCATTTTCCTGCTGTTTGTTGCAAAAAAGAAAAAAAAAAAAAAAATTATCCTTGTTTCCCATCTTTCCTGACCTAGAGTAGTCCAAATACAGGCTTTGCTGTATTCTGGACTTTTGGAAAGTTCCTGTGTTGCATTTCCTTTCTTGGATAAAGGGAGGCTTCTTTGTTTACCAGTGGCAGTGGAGAGCTTAGAGCAGCCTATCTATCCCTGGAGGAGTGTTCCCAGCACAAGAATCTGGTAGTCTATTGGCCATTTTGGGCCAATTTCTAGCTTTTTCAAGTCCCCCTGTATAAAACCCACTTTGGCGCAGTTTTTGCACTTGTTACTACTCAGCCAAGCTCCTCGTGGTCCTGCAGAGTGGTGCTAGCAGCAGAGAGGCTAAAAGAGAGACTGCTAACCTGATAAAAGTGTTTTTCTTCCTGCTACTACCTGGGTAACTGTCCGATCTAGCTAAACTGCAAGTATTTCTGCTTCTTGAACTGTTTTAAACTGTTTAAAGTTGTTTTTGCACCTGCACTTTTAAAGTTTGTCCTGTTTGTTGCATATACCTGTTGAGGCTACACACTCAAGTGCGCTAGCCTGTGTTACATATTTATTGCATTTTCCTGCTGTTTGTTGCAAAGAAGAAAAAAAAAAAAATAATTATCCTTGTTCCCCATCTTTCCTGACCTAGAGTAGTCCAAATACAGGCTTTGCTGTATTCTGGACTTTTGGAAAGTTCCTGTGTTGCCCATTTCCTTTCTTGGATAAAGGGAGGCTTCTTTGTTCACCAATGGCAGTGGGGAGCTTAGAGCAGACTATCTATCCCTGGAAAAGTGTTCCCAGCACAAGAATCTGGTAGTCTATTGGCCGTTTTGGGCCAATTTCTAGCTCTTTCAAGTCCCCCTGTATAAAACCCGTTTTGGCGCAGTTTTTGCACTTGTTACTACTCAGCCAAGCTCCTCATGGTCCTGCAGAGTGGTCCTAGCAGCAGAGAGGCTAAAAGAGCGACTGCTAACCTGATAAAAGTGTTTTTTTTCCTTGTACTACCTGGGCGACTGTCCGATCAAGCTAAACTGCAAGCATTTCTGCTTCTTGAACTGTTTTAAACTGTTTAAAGTTGTTTTTGCACCTGCACTTTTAAAGTTTGTCCTGTTTGTTGCATTTACCTGTTGAGGCTACGTACTCAAGTGCGCTAGCCTGTGTTACATATTTATTGCATTTTCCTGCTATTTGTTGCAAAAAAGAAAAAAAAAATTATCCTTATTTCTCATCTTTCCTGACCTAGAGTAGTCCAAATACAGGCTTTGCTGTATTCTGGACTTTTGGAAAGTTCCTGTGTTGCCCATTTCCTTTCTTGGATAAAGGGAGGCTTCTTTGTTCACCAGTGGCAGTGGGGAGCTTAGAGCAGCCTATCTATCCCTGGAGGAGTGTTCCCAGCACAAGAATCTGGTAGTCTATTGGCTGTTTTGGGCCAATTTCTAGCTCTTTCAAGTCCCCCTGTATAAAACCTGCTTTGGTGTGGCTTTGTGCAATTTTGCGCATAGAGCAGCGTCGGGCAGCTCCGCTTAATTGGGTTTAAACCATGCTTGGCTCCACAAAGTCTGCTCTTCACTTTTTCCCTTAGAACTGAACTAGTTCTCATAATAAACACCCTATTCCTACTCTAAAGCCTGGCACTTGCTCACTAAAGCAATTATATAAGTCAGCACTAAAAAATTAAAAGCACTACACCCTCACAAACTCCCCTTGAGTACCTTGTTCCCCATTGGCCCTTTTTTCAATTATAAAGGAATTCCCAATACTATTCTAGCATGTTCAAAGGTCAGTTGTCAATCTCCTCTCTGGTCCAGCTGGTGAATCTGGGAATCTTGAGGCAATGTACAACTGCCTCATGTACACAGATAACCCTCTCCTCCTCCCAACAAATTCCAACACATGTGAGAGATGCAACCATATAGCCTAACTGGAGGCTAAGCTCTCTCAACTCAGTACTGGCATAACCAGTCAGGAGGAGAAGGAAACCACACTCACTACAATTCCAGTCTCACATAGACCTACCATGACAGCAAACCAAACACATAAACACACAAAAACATATTCGGAGACTCTAAATAAAAATCTGCCTAAGCAGCAGAGACCTCCAAAGCAGACACCCAAGCAACCGCTACCCCAAAACAAAACACGTGCAACACATAGCTCACAAAGCCAGTGTGCCGAACAGTCACAGCCCTTAAAGCTAAACAACACACCTGATACACTTGTAATAGGTGACTCTACCGTCAGGCACACTGATCATGGTGAGCTGCCTGTTGGGCGCTAGGATCCACCATATAACACAAGCACTCAGGTCACTCCAAGGCAAGTACAAATATGACTCAGTCATTGTCCATGCTGGTGTGAATGACCTGAGATGTACCTCCCTGGACTACATGAAAAGAGACATAGAGGAGCTCTCTGAGCATGTAGCCCAGGCTGGTATGACCCTGACCTTGAGTAGCATCTTACCCTCACCAAGAATGATGCCACAATATGAAGACAAGATGATAAATTTCAACAATTGGCTTAAGTATTGGTGTCATTGAAAGGGGATCCAATGCCTGTCAGCCTGGGATGACATGCTCGACAAGCCATGATGCTTTGCTAGGGACGGCTTGCACCTGTCACCCCTGGGTTTTCGGATACTGGCAAAGGCTCTTGCCACCCCCATAGTGCCTTTTTTAGGCAATGCTCAAAAGACAAACCCACCTCCATAGGTATCACAAGGGATAAGAAACTAAGAGTAATGCTACTCAATGCCAGAAGTCTAAACCTCAAGATGCACACACTTGAAACTCTCCTTAGCATGGAGAACATCGATATCTGTGCAGTAACAGAAACCTGGTTCAAAGTTCCCGAGAGCACCCCAGCACTACCAGGTTATACCTCATACCATGCTTTTCGGCCCCAAAACTTGGACCGAACCACAAAAGGAGGGGGAGTATCAATATTCGTCAAAGATACCCACACCTCCAGGTTGGTGGCATAGCACAAAGCATCAGAGACTATCCATATGCAACTAACAGTGGGTAAAACTGCCTTCCAGTTTATAGCCTACTACAGACCACCCTCCCAAACCCAGGAAACCCCACTCGGCCTTCCTGAGAACACTGGAAAATATGAAGGTCTCTCCAAACACCATTATATTGGGTGACTTCAACTACCCAAACATAGACTGGGAGTATTACTCTAGCTCCAACACCCTAGCCTAAAGGTTCTTAGAATTTATAAACTCAAATGCTATGGAACAACTTGTTACCACTCCCACAAGAGGGGAAAACATACTGGACCTGATCATCACCAACATGGGGGGGGTCTATGCTCCAGACCAGAAGTGTATCCCTCACTGGTAAGATCAGACCATAAACTAATCTCACTGGATATTCACATCCCGACCCCACCCCCTGCCCAGAAAACCACAGTGAAAAACTTCTCTAAAGCAAATTTCACACTCCTCAAAACCGAGGTGGAATCCTTCAAAGCCCCCGGGCCTGTGGAAAATACGGCCCAGACTGCAGAATCCTTTATAAACGCATTCTATGAACACCTTCAGGAATGCATGGATCATGCAATCCCAAATAAAACCAAGACCCAATCCTCCAAAGGCAGGCGTCCTGTCTGGTGGACCCCAGCCATAAATAAACTATACAATAGAAGGAGGAAGCTACTACATGATAGAGCAAAATCCCAAAAAGGGAAGGCATCTCTGATCAGTATTAGCAAAAAACTACGGGCACTCATAAAATCGTCTAAGGCCAGCTTCAAGAGAAAAACTGCACAGGACACTAAGGATAATCACAAGGCTTTCTTTAGTTATGTTAGGAACCTGGGTGGGAATTCCCAGATATGCTCAGAATTAGTCCAAAATGACAAAAAATACACCGAACCCACAGACATTGCCAACATCCTAGCTGACAGGTTCAGTGCAAACTCCACCCCCCCCCCACCAAAAGGGCAAATATCTATCCCAGCAGAGTGCTGCCCCCCCTGACATCTCAGATGCTCAGGTAAGAGCCGCCCTCTCCAAAGCAAAAAACACAGCATCAATGGGACCAGACGGTGTCCCAGGCTGCGTCCTACATGAACTCCAAGAAGAGCTAAACCCAAACATAAAACTACTGTTCAAGCTCAGCCTTACTACAGCATATGTACCCAAAAACTGGCGTACAGCAACAGTGGTCCCTCTAAACAAAGGTGGTGCCTCAACGGATCCTGGAAACTATCCCCACATAAGCCTGACTAGCTTGGTCTGCAAAGCTATGGAAAGGATCATCATGGACCTCATAAATAAAGATATTGGGGACCTACAGACACTGGATCCTACCCAGTTCGGCTTTGTTAAGGGCAGATCCTGCCTCTTAAACCTGGTTGATTTCTTTGAAACAATCACCAATGCCACTGACGAGGGGAAGGTGGTCCACACAGCCTACCTGGACCTCGCAAAAGCCTTCGATACAATTCCTCACTTGGGTATTATAGATAAGCTCACCAGCTTAAATATAAACCCCTATGTCACTAGATGGGTTGCAAACTGGCTCAAGGACAGAACCCACATGGTTAGAATTGCTGGAGTCATGTCAGACTACAAACCAGTTACAAGTGGCATCCCACAAGGCTCAGTCCTGGGACCTCTCTTGTTCGGTATATATTTCTCGGAGGTACAGGCCAACACGGAAGGACTGTGGCTGACCAAGTTCGCAGATGACTGCAAACTAGGAGCCATAATCGACTCTCCAGCTGACACAAGCATCCTACAAAAGGGCCTCATAGAAACAGACAACTGGTGCCAGAGCCATGGCCTCAAGCTAAATGCCAAAAAGTGTATAGTCATCCCCTTTGGCAAAAACAAAGTGCCCACAAATTACCACATAGGTGGTAATCCATTAAGTACAGAAGAAGTAATTAGGGACCTGGGGACCCAAGTTGATAGCAATCTCTCATTTGAAAACCACGTGGCCAAAGTGGTCAGAAAAACATTTTATATAGTCCACCTAATCATGAAGGGATTCACATCTAGATCAGGGGAGGTCATCGTGCCTCTTTACTCATCCCTCATCAGGCCCATAATTGAGTACAATGCCCCTTTTGGGATGTACCTTACCAGACACCTGCAGCAACTGGAAAGACCCCAATAGTACCTCACCAAGAGGATCAAAGGGCTCAAACAGATGCCATATGCTGCCCGGTTAAAGAAACTCCAGCTCTACGCAGTGGCATACCACCTGCTCAGAGGCGATCTGTGCCTGACGTATAAAGCCATGTCCAACCCGGAATTAATGGACATGCTGCACCTCAGAAAATCCAAATCCCATCGAGCTACGCGCTCGAGAGACTTGAACCTCAGCACTGAAATAAATAGGACATGCTGGAGGGACAGTTCATAACCCAGAGGCTCCCTTCACTCTGGAATAAAATCCCAGTCCAGGTTAGGCAGAGTCCCTCATTGACTCTTTTCAAGAGGAATCTTGATGAGTGGATGGGAGATCGTAGGTTTACCCCGGGTATCACTTCTGTGTCACTGTTAGACAGAGGCACAGTATACTAACCTTGAAAAAGGGCATATCAAAATTCATTTAAAATGGGTGGCAAAAGCCAAACACACTCTGGCTAGGCTTATAAATGCCCTAGGGCAGATAGCCTAGTATGAACCTATGAACCTATGAACCTATGAACCTTAAATGACATGTTTATATACATGTTCTTATTTCCTTATTTATTTATTTAACTTTGTTAACTAAGTGAACTGGTCCAAAGACCATATTCAGCAATGACCTGGTTGAGTTGGTAGCCACAGACTTTATAACAATGTTTGTTGCATATCACCTTCCCTAATTCTGTACAATGGCATAAAGCACTCTGCCACATTACATAGAAGCTACATTTCAGCATCAGTAATCTAACTTTCAGGTGGCAACATGACATTGTTGACATCAATCTGTACTGCCTTTACTTATATTCAACAACAGGAAAAAGTCAGGCAAGAAAGGACAAAGAAGAACTAGAAACAAAATGTATGAAAACCCTAAGAGTTAATGCTTTGTGTATAAGTAGAACATTTTTATGAGTGTAGTATCGTAGCTGTATCTGCAAAACTAAATTATGCTCATGACTGTCATTAATTGCATACTGAGATAAAAATTGTTTTAGACAGATACAGATCAACCTGTATCTCTAAAGCAGTTGCACTTATATTTGGTGTCAGCTGTCCCTTTAGTAGCTTTCTAAAGAGTGAGAGTTTGATGGTTCTTTGCAATTTGCCTGGTGGCATACTGCTTAGCAATGCTAACTAGAGCATCATTCTTCTGTACAAAGTGGACTTGCCCTTTTCTCACTTCTAACAAGTCCTGTTATGCATTCAGAATAAGTAGTCTCCTGCTCTTTCTTGCAGCATTTATTGTCAGTAACCTCTATCAATGATGTGAAGTCAAGCAGCTTTTCAAGTCATGTGATTTGTCCTGAAAACAATGAAAACACTTTGCTAATCCTATTTTACATAATTCATTCTTGATCTTTCACAACTTTTACAGTAAAGTCATAAGATGTCATAACTTGTTTTCTAATAATTATTCTCCTGATTCTCCTTCCGGCTAAGTTACTAGCCATCATCTTCAAACATGCATTTTTGCAAATGGATTTCTACTCCCAGACAGGTATCATTGTGCACCTTCACTGGTCCTCCTACTCTTCCTGATCATTTTGAATACCCTTCTCACTTGGGGATGGTTTCCAGCTCTGAAGTCTATAAGCATCATGCTTCATGCCCTGACTGGGGACACATGGTGCTCACATACTTATTTTCTCATAATGTGGGTTAGTACTTTTGGGATGCTTGTTATCCACATCTTCATCTCAGCACTTTTTCTAATATCATCTCATACCCTGAGACGAGGCTCTGTTATTACTATTTCTGACAAGTCACAAATCTTAGTCTACATGCTAATTTCAGTCTTGTCTGCAAAACTCTTTGAAAGTACAATCCCCTTCCAAATCATTCACTAATACAAATGTTGTTCTAACTTGGACCCATTGTACTATCTATGTAAGAAAACGTCTCTCCAAAACTAAGGCACTGGGACTGTGAAGTCTGATGCTATTCCACACACGTTCGTCAAGTTTGCGTGTCACTCACTGGCCGAGCTTATGGTCAAAGAAGTAAACAGGAGCATTTGGGAAGGCAAAACAACTAACCTGTGGAAAGATATGTACACACAGACTAGAAATCTTGAATTATTGGTAACAGCCTGTATACAAGAACCTGAAGTTATAACTTTTTTGGTGATGATCTGTTCAAAAAATATTCTGTGTAAACCCAAAATAACTACCTCACCCAAATTAAGTGCTTGAAATTCTTAGCTTGCATTTAAAAAGTTATTTTTCTATCATTTTCTTTAATAAGGCAATGGGCACTGTAGAAAAGACAAATTTTAAACCATAAACTGTGTGATTTATATTGCTGGGTACCAGGTGATGCTCCAAGAATGATAACTGTAATCCTTGGAATAGCAGCAATAAATGTGCAAACCTGTGGAAATGCATATTAACTCACAGGTTATAGTATCTCAAAGTGATCCACATAATCTTACATACAGTAGTCTTGAAGTAGTAGAAATAAATAACAGAAGTGTTGGGGAACAGCTTTCGATGTCAGGTATATGCAGGGGTGATGAACCCCTAAAACTTTAAAAGTGTAACACTGAGCTTCAGAATTCATTGTTATTTGTTTGTGTAGTCAGTCTAGTTTCAAATTGCTGGTCTTCCAGGATCATATCTTGTATTTCAAATAGGGAACCTATATTGCTTTATACTTACTCATGATGTTCTGCATCTCTAACACACTCTTCATAATGTGGTAACTGCTGCTACAGCAACACTGAAATTAAACATTTCACTTTTCTTAAGTTTTTCTGCCTCAGTTTATTAAAGTATATCCTAGCACCTGTAGGTTATTAGTGCTGAAAAAATGTATGAAATAATTGTCCAATGATTTTTTTTCCTCATGATACTCATTCAATACTATCCGTTGATATTAATATTGTTTTATCATGCACTGCCTGTGCCAAACATTAATGCTGTTGTGTATTTTGTCTTGTTAAATATCAGTACTGACATGTAATCTTACCAATTTTACATATATATTATTGTGGAACTTTTCTCTCCAGACCTCCCAAGAAAATGAAAAAACACTACTTGGGCATCTGGTAATCAAAATAAAACATGCACACACACACACACACACACACACACACACACACACACACACACACACACACACACACACACACACACACACACACACACACACACACACACACACAGATATATACATAAAAATTTAAAACACACGTGTGTGTGTGTGTGTGTGTGTGT